>NC_058339.1:49166121-49469151 GCF_905475395.1 Chrysoperla carnea
ATATGAAATATCTACGAAAAGTATGATCACGAGGTCTTTGAATGGTTAAGTAAAGTAAAGGGCCATAGAACTGGCCATGTTTCTTTCCATGTGAAGACGCAACTGGTTTGTATGAACTACTCTAAAATACCGGGGAAAAAATAAATAAACCTAAAATTATGGCGTTACAGTCAAACCTGCTTACATTCAGCTATATAAAACGTAGGTATTAAAATTTCACAAAATAAATAAAAAAAAGTAAAAACATTTATAAAACTTACCGAACTTCTATTCCGAAATCCCAAAAAGGACAACTTCTTAGTAGATCTTCGACTCATCTTCACACAAATAAATAATAAATAATTAAAACTAAAATCCAAATAAAAAATATCCGTTCAAAGAACTACATATACACAAAAATTAAGTAAATAAATACTGAATCGATGTTTAAAATTGAAAATGTTAAAATTCACTGATAAAATCAAAATGTAATTTTAAAAAGAAATATTTTTAAGAAAAATTAAAACTGTCACATTAAAGAAAAACTTCAAACACACACTTAAAAGTTCGCGCGTTTATTTAAGGTTGGTGGATCTTTTTTCGTGGAGCACGACCAATACGAGATAGTTGCGTTGAGGACCGCATGAGGCGTTGGGGAGCCGTGATGGAAACTGTTCTAAACACAAACACTGTTGATAATAAATTAATAATTATTGTTCTTTATTATTTTAATGTTTGTTGTAACAAATTAAAGTCGCGTGGTTTCGATTTACTTTTCAAATTGTGGTGTATCAATCGCCTTCACAATAATATTAATGTTGTTTACAACAAGAATAGTTCATATATTTAGTTTTCATTTAAATGTGTTGTTTGCATTTTGATGGTAGACTTCGTCGAACACACCAGACAGAATATCGTTGTTGTCGACAAGCTAAACACAAGAAGGAGAGAATATTTTGTTGATGATGCACACACTAAGTCTGCTTGGAGATGATGTCCATCCAGTGCTGTGTTAGTGTTACTACGTTACAGTGTGTATAAATGTACAACGTCGCCAGCACGTCGTGTACCCTCCACTTTCCTCTAATGTCTTGTGTTTTATTTTTGCTTTCAGTCTTTCTGCACAAAGTGTATTTTAAAATAGTCCCCCCACACCACGACACCAATCTGAATTGTTGTTATATTACCAACGGTTTGTTATCTGGAAATTAAAAATAAATAAAATTTTAATATGTCTGTTGTAGACGTAAAAAAAGAGGCATTGCATTTTTTCATTGTTTATATATAATACATTGTCTGTTAACTGCTTGTTACGCTAAGCTATGTGATTGCTGATTGACTCGCTAAACTCTGTTAATAATATAAAAAATAATATTATTTAATATTCTGTTTATGTAATTATTCTAATCAATTTTATGATTATTGATTACTTCATTAATTATTTTAAAATTATTCATCGTACACTCATACAACTTCCACATTCATACAAGACTATCTAAAAAAATAGATATATTCGATATATCTGAGCACATTTTTTAAGCCAGAATACTTTCCTGGCATGTCACACTAAGCCAGTGTGATTTAGAACAAAGTATTTTAATAGTGACACAAGTGCGTTAGCATGCATAAATTTTTTGGAAAATGAGAAACTTCAACGAGAAGAATTGAAGTCTTCAGAATTTGGACAAGAACAAGTACAAAATTATTTCAAAAAAGCATTGCAATGGAAATCTGCAAATCTCATACTAAGTAAAGAAGATATTTTTGATATTTTTTTTTGAGTCTTATGATGACAAAGCTTTGTTATATTAAATAGAAGTTACATATCTCTTTCGGAAATTATTAGATCGATCAGAAGAATGTTGTTGTTGGCAACCTCCTAAAATCTGGAGTGGATAACTGCGTAAATGTTCATTCTAGCAATATGAGTTCTTGGTTCCAAATTCTTACAAATATACAAATCAGTAACCGATTTCGTTCTTCATATTTTACAACCCAGCTTCTTTCAGAGTCTATGATAACATATGCACATAGTGTTTATCAATTTATTTACTTCGTGCAAACAGATAAATGTTCACAACTGTTGTTTTTGGCATCAGAAAATCTCAAAATATGAAAATTCGTTAAAACATCAATTTTTAATCATTTATATAGAAGTAAAAATGTTTGCAGGCCATAATTTGTCAATTAAAATTCACGTCATAGATGATGTTTTAAAATAAAACACAAAAGAAATATTTTAAACATAAAAGCCGAATGATGTGTTCTTAAAAGTAGAAATTTCATGTGCTGGCTTTAATTTATGCTAGCTTGCAGCATTTGCTTTTCAAATAATTTTAATGTGTATACTTTAAAATGTACGAGAATCGTTACCTACTGGATTAAATCTCACTCTCAAATCACCTAGGTGTTACCAAAAATTTCTCAGATAATCAGGTTACATGAGGAAAATTAACCGATCATCTCAAACAATTCAAGTCATAGTAAGCAAAATTATTAAATATGAATTTTTACAAACAAACAAAAATTGTAAAAAGGTGACATAACCGAAATAAATTAAATATCTCCCACACATTATTTGAGTAATATCATTATTTAATTTTTGTCACAAAATGATTATGACAACACATGTCAAGAACAACAATTCATAATTTAACAATTTATGTTATATGATTATTGATTACTAGAATGCTATAATCAACAGCTGTAATTAAATTTTCAATGTCTTTTTGGAGCATTATACAAATTTGATGATATGTAATTTATAACAATCCACACTTTATTTAATAATCACAAGCGAGGTGTTAAATCGTTTACATTTTGAGCACTTTATCGATAGATTTTGTACCTTTGATTAAAATATCCTGCAGCCAATTCAACAAACATAAATAAATATAGTATCATGAAGGTACATTTTTGCACCTGCACCATTTTTACTCAGTGAAAGTAACATGTTCTTTCCTCTTAGTATCTAGACTCAAATCGTAAATAATAGGATGTATTATTGCAGTTTAAGATTATCACCTACATTGTCATTGCACTGTTTATGTATTCTGCATCACTTTCTGAGACAAGGAATGTTTAAATTATTTTCTGGAATTTTTTTGTTCTCAATTACCAAGCAGTGCTCTGATAAAAAGCCTGATTTAGTTTTAAGAAATATCATCTATAATTGAATTGAGCTCAAGTTCAAAATATTTTTCAATGATTCACTTAAGGTCATTAAACAACTGAGACACAATCGTGAAAGATCCGAAATCAAATATTACACTCGTAAAATTCCGCTAGTACTCCACTAGTACTCCACTAGTTAAAATAACAAAGTTCCTTAACGCGGCTTGCCATGGTGAGCAAACTGGCATAAATCGTCATAACAAAATATGCTTTAAAATAGTACAAAAATGGCAAATGGTACAGATTGATCAGATACCTATATGTATTTATTTAACGTTTACATTTGTTTCTAAACAGCTTCGTAAGGAACTTCGTTCCCAACGGGGGTCCTACGACTGCAATCATTTTTTTAAAAAGCATACTTATATACAGTAGTATGTATCCGTAGTATGTTTATCTTTGCTTCCACTAGCTCAGTTAGTTTCTGTCAACTCAAAGGGGTTAGCTTCACGGATGAAAAAAGTTGTTAATAGTAAATGATATTCCCAGCAAGTTAGTAGGTTTGCATGCTATTAGATAGTGTGTGTACCTTTGAACAAGTATCTATAGTTTCAAACATTCCACAAACAGATTCCAGCGTGCAATGCTCTCTCGAGTATCGGTCTTATATGTTATACTAAAAATAGAATCTGGAAGTGGAGAGAGTTTGGAATTGGCGTACTTGATAACAAGTAAAACGGATTTTTTTATTCATATGAAATGGTTCCCCAATCATAGCGATACGTGATTTGTTGATATAAAAAAAAATTATAGAAATATAATAATATTTATATTAAATGGAATGTCATTTGATACTATAAATCATGTGACTTGTACGTTTAAACATTTAAACAGGTTTTAACCGGTTATAACCAGAATTATATGCAACACCATAACAATTTCTTTTAACTTTTGTTCGTTCATACCATATAACCAGAGTATTATATCCTAAAAGGTCTATCTACACTGTATAAAGGTAAATATAATACTTGAACAGGTGCATATATGGTTTTATTCAAGAATTGAAACTGAAAGTAGATTCAACCAAAAAGATTTGTTTTTTGTTAAGAATATAAACGCGTCTAGACTAGTTTTAACCTGTCTTAAACAGTTTTTTTTCTCTCTGTATCACTCTGTAATCTTAAATGCAATGTATGGCCTTCATTATATTCAACAGTTTATTTAGGTTTTAAACAGGTGATACTAAAACAAATTTCAAATAATCTTTAAAAAATCTCGACTTTTGTAAACAATAAGGCTTATAGTAGGCATTTAGATCCACGTGTAGAGGTTCCTTGGGTCTTGTTATATAGCGGTGGTATAATAAAAAGATCCTTCAATCAATGAGAAGGTAGTTTTTTCTTGAATGAAAAGGTGGCAGGGGCTGCGGACCAATGCCGTAACGTTTACATCGACTAAGCGCATGTGTGCATAGTGAGTAAACTTACTATCGCGTGGCACTTATTTACCACAGGTACCTTATACAAATGCATTATTCGCTTAAAATATGCTTTTCATTGGTTTACTTTTGATACCAAACACGATATAACCTATATTCCAGACTAGCGGTCATTATGTTTAAATCTTCGACGGCTAACGACCAAGTCATTTTTATTTTTACTCAAAATGGGACATTACCGCAAATTAAGGGACAGTATCCCGAAGACACCACTCATCATGTGTAGCATTTTACACCCATTCATTTTTCTTCACCTCTTCTCCGCCGTAGAGTTCATTAAATTTAATAAACTATAAATTACCTATTGTTGACTCTAAAATGACAACGGGTTCTAAAGTTTTCCACGGGTATATCGGGGCGTAGTATCGAAAAAAAGAGACAGTCGCGTTAAAACACATTATGCATAACACTGAACACTTTGAAATGCATATATCATGCCGCCCATCATGGTTTCTCGTGACGGTTTGTATTTAGGAACAGACTTATAGATGAATTGCACTTCATTATAATTTAGATATTTATAAAAGAGGGAGAGGTAACACTGGATCTCGGGCAATGTATTCGCTGGACCCATATACACCCGGTACTTGTAAGTTCGCTTATCTGAATTTGGCGGCGCTGATGGTTTCTCAGGACAATCAACGAATTTAGAAGTGCCTCACATATAAGGGCCCACTAAAAGCCAGAGTTAACTTTCCTTCTTTTCTAGTCTTCTTGATTATAATTTAAAATAAAATGTCATACATAACCACATATTTATCATATTGTATGTACGTGTAAGTTAAAATGCGACAAATGTCAATATAGATTTACATAATGAAATTTAGAATATGTAAATTTTAAATACTCTGCAAATGTACAAACAACATAATATCTTCTTTTCTTATGGTAATTATCATAAGTGATCTATATACATATAATGATACCCATATATTTTGCATATATAATATGTTTACATGTAATAAAAAATTATTTATCTAGCCATACAAAACTTAACGATCAGTTTCAATATCAAATATACAATACATTCACCAATGACAAATATGTACAAAAATATTATATTAAATTGAGTTATACGAGATTGCTTATTATCGCTTTTAAATCACTTATAATTTTTTGTAAGCCTTTAATACACATAAAAAATCAAACTTGTCAAATTTGACCGTTGGTAGAGTTGCCACCTGCTCGGGCCTCTCCCGGTAGTGAAGGGTGGCTGAGATTTTGAAAATTTTGCTGGGTCACCGCGTGGTCAGGATCAAAAATCAAAAATTAACACTATGATTGCTGAATCGCCACCACGATGGATTTGACCTGAACAACTAGAGTAGTGATAATTTATTTTGCTCATGATTTTAGTGTTTATAGAACTTTTCAGCTTATTTTGTTGGTATCACGATAAGAAGTCAGTTGTAAAACTTTTATATTCGTTCTATTTAAGTCACGTTCGTACAGAATTTTCATGTTTGTTCGTTTTGATCGAGTCATGCTTGTATAAAATTTGTGATGTGTCTGTACCTTGCGATAATTGTTGATAGACACTTAAAGATTAATGCCAAAACAAACTGACGTATAGTTTTCATGCAAAATGATGCACAAAATGTACAAATTTCTAATATATTTATATTACATATATTTTTGATGTAGTTGAAGTAAACTAAATATGACGAAATTGGAATTTTTTTAAATTTCCAGCTTCTCACAAAATATTGCTTAGTTAGGAAAGCCGCCTTATCCCATCTGCGTTTCCCTATAGAACTAGTGTATATCGGACTTATACAAGTTTCAAAAGTTCTTCAGTGTTAAATGAAAATTTGGTTGATCTTAAATGGTCTTGAATTTTCAAATCAAATTTATTGTCATAATAAAAATCCTTCGAATTGAACAAATTGCACCGTGGACAGTTTTTGATTAAGAACATTATTGTGTAAATATTAGCAACATCAGTAACTAAATAATCGAGGAAGTCCTCTACGATGACAGTTTCAACACTAAAATAAGACAGAATATGATAATCATAAAGGGCTACCCTGGCGAAATATTCGCGGATAAATATTAAAATGAGGCATAGTGTATAATCACATAAATGACATGTATTTTTTAATGTAAATAATGTAATTTATCTGATAAAAAAATAATGCAACATCGGCTAATATCTAAAATTATTACTTATCTGGATGTAATGTAAGAAAACTTATTTAATTCTCTATTTCCCTAATGAAATATTAATAAATAATAACTTCCGATTTGTTTACAGGAAGAGAAAATTCAACACAAGAATTAAAGATTCATTTTATTGTTATAAATTTTATTTATACACTTGCTGGTAGATATGCATGTGTCGTTTCTAGAATTTATTTTTATAGGTTGTCTTAAATAATAGATTGGGTTGTATTAAAAAATAAAATTCTATCACTGCAGACAATTTTTAGGACATAGCGGGTACAGAAAAATGATTTGAAATAATTGTAAAAAATGAAAATTTATCAGAAATTATTAATTTTATACATGTTGTGCTGTTACTTTTTAGTTTGTTTCGTTGCGTACTGACATTGGGTCTTACTTAAAAAAACATCTCAAAAACTAAACATCAAAAGGATCCAATCTTTGCATTTTTTGTGCGAAAATTGCTCTAATTATTGTTATTCAAATCGAACGCAAAAAGGGCTATAACTGTTTGAAAAACTGGAAAATTACGAATTAAAAGAATTATTTCAGTATTTTGTAAAACTTACTTAGTATCATGGGAAATTTCGACCCAAAAAGTACAAATTCGGGTTCATTTATTATGATTGGGTGTGTAACTTTTAAGATATCGCCTATAATCTTACACGAAATGACGCAAAGCTTCTATTTTTGGAGCAATTCTGGTGATACCACGAAAATTACTGATAATGGATTTTTATATTTTTTACTCTTTGAAGAGGGCAATTGCCCCGATTGCGCCTATATAGATTCCCATTTTTAACTCCATAGCAAGGTATAAAAACTAATAAATAATATTACTAGAAACATTCAATAATAAATCATATTAATTTTTTCACATTAATTATAAAATTGAATTGCATAAACTGAATAGAGAGTCGTCACATGATGATTCTTTTAGATTTGACTTCAATAAAAAATTTGTTTGGTTAGCAATAAATATAAAACACTAGCCAAAGCATTACCTACAAATTTACCTTAAGAATAAATAAAAACTATAAAAAAGAGCAGTTCATTGACTTTTATGTAAACCTATCAATCATTATCTCTTATTTAATAACTAAATATAATTTTTTATACTTACTTTCATATTTTATACATTTGCAAATTTATATTGTACGTTTTGCTATGTTTTGTACACATTCATGTACAATAAATGGAACTGACCTGACATAAGTTTTTTCGTTTGGCCATACGTACTAATTATTATTATTACTTAACCTAAAGTTGTTATTCTTTAATGAAGCTGTGTATAGAGTTGTAGCTAAACAGATGGCGTCACTGTAACACGGCGATTCACATGCCAAAAAAATAAGAGTAGGTACATGGTATATTTTTCTAAATATATTCAGTTTTTTTATAAATAATTATTGGAACTATGTTCCTTATCGAACGTTAAGATTTCTTTTTTAATCAATTCAGCTTGCCATGAGTTTTAGTGTATGCAAAAACATTTAACAATCTGTCAATTTGTATTTTTTTTCCAAAATTTATGTTTTTTCATTCAAAAAATGACTTGTGAGTTATAAGAAGTTCAACATAATAGAGATAATTTAAAGTACAAGGATTACTAGTACTTTAGTACAAGTTAATAGATTTCTGATATCGAGATTGCACTGAAAAATAAATTATTGCAGAAAACTTTCGAAGTAATGTTTTACTCAAAGTGTATTCAATTATCTGATGTTGAGTGTATTAAGTGAATTGTAAGTGTGTTGTTGATATACAATGACCTTTAAAATATTATTCATTTAAAAGTTATAGGTACAAAAAATATAATAAATATAACTACTATCTATTTATCCTATCTACACACATGATAATGCAATAATTTTACTTCCATACACACGAAAATTGTATAGTATAACCTTCGAGGTTTTGACTAGTTATAATTAAATTTTAGGTATAGTCGCATCAATGAATGTTTTTACTCAGAAGTCCTCAATAGTAGCTCCGATTTTGATCATTGTTTACTTAATGCTTTTTATATATTATTTAAAATCAGAAACCTATCAGATATATCAACGTCCAGCCTATATCCTTAATCATAAAAGTTTGAAATTTCGAGAGGAAATTGATTTTATACATGTAGGTGTCATTTAAGAAAGGATTTTTCGAAATTCATGTCTTAAAGGGATGAAAGTTTGTATGAAAATATATACAAACCGTCATTTTTGAGTTCACTACTTAATCGATTGTAAAAATTCCTTCACCAATAGAATGCTACATTATAAGCCAGTAACACATTAGCTGAATTTTATTTTCAAAAAAGTTAGGGCTCCGCACCAAAAATTAAAATCCATTTTTATTGTCATTTGGATATGTTACAAGTAATCATAATCTATCTGCCCTGTGTGCTTTTATTTTTCGAAAATCCGGTTAATTTTCCAAATGTTCTTTGTTTACATTCAGGTACAGTGGAATAACGAAAAAGTACCTGGGTTTAAACAATGAAAATTTCGAATATTAACAGGATTTTAGAAAAATAAAACCAGGACAGGTAGAAAATGAACACCTATAACATCATATCCAAATTTAAAAAGGATAAAGTAAAGGGTATAATCGTAGTGTTTGAAATTCAATGTATATATAAATTTTAACGATGGTCATTTTTGACATCTATTAGGTCGGATCGATGAAGATTTAATGAAATTTTTTCGTTTAAAAGCGAAATGTTATTGAATTGAATTAAGAAGCATCTCTTTCAACTGATTATTATTCATACATGGTAGTCATATTAGTATTTCGCATTTAATTTTAATAAATTATATTATTTCAAATGAAATAATATAATTTAAAATAAAATAAAAAACTGGATTACTTTTACCAATAACAAGAACAATATATTACATTCACTGTAGATACCTATTTGTTATCAGTGTTCTAATTGTTTTTATAGTCTTTGTGAAATTATAAGTATACCATGGCTAAAATTAACCAACAATTGGAATTTTGTAAAAAAAAAAATAATTTAATAATGTTAATCAATAACTGTATACGGTGTAAACTATTCAATTAACATTATTACGTCACAACGATGTTTTACGAACATTATTTTTGTCGGGCACTTTCGTTTCTCTTTTGAAAAGTTCTTTTAAAACTGCAACTTTAAAATTATGAAAAAATAATAACAGTTTTGTTATAAAACTTATAGATCTTTCCATTTTTCTCAACAAAAAATTTGGTTCAAAATCCCAATTCCATATCTATGATGAGGATATAGATCTAGCAATAAACATCAATTAAACAATATCCCCGAAAGAATAGTATATTTTACTTTTTTCGTGCGAAAATAACATAGAGTGTAAAGGAAAAGACGAAATTCTTTTCTCTTCTTTTTATGCAGTAGTAGTCTAGTCAACAAGTTCAAATTGGTGAAATGTGCCAGAAGCGTTTTTCAGCACATAAAAAATTGTAAAAGTTATAAACAATTAAAGATGAAAAAAAAATAGATCACGTCAAAAGAGTTTAAAAAATTTTAATACTTTGTTTATAATAATTTTTTAAAATTAACTAAAAATGTATGATTTTTCATGTTTTATTAACTTAAAAAAATTATTATAAACAAAGTATTAAAATTTTTAAACTCTTTTCACATGATCTTGTTAAGTATATTGATACAGGTTGGCTGATAAGTCCCCGGTCTGACACATATATGGCGTCGCTAGTATTAAATGCATATTATTTTTATATAGTACCAACCTTCAAATGATTCGTGTCAAAATTTGACGTCTGTAAGTCAATTAGTTTGTGAGATAGAGCGTCTTTTGTGAAGCAACTTGTGTTATTGTGAAAAAAATGGAAAAAAAGGAATTTCGTGTTTTGATAAAATACTGTTTTCTGAAGGGAAAAAATACAGAGTCCGGAAACTCATTATCAAGCCAAGTTTTTGCTTCCACTGTATTTTTTCCCTTCAGAAAACAGTATTTTATCAAAACACGAAATTCCTTTTTTTCCATTTTTTTCACAATAACACAAGTTGCTTCACAAAAGACGCTCTATCTCACAAACTAATTGACTTACAGACGTCAAATTTTGACACGAATCATTTGAAGGTTGGTACTATATAAAAATAATATGCATTTAATACTAGCGACGCCATATATGTGTCAGACCGGGGACTTATCAGCCAACCTATTATAAGAGCTTAACGAACCCAAAAAATTTTACGCCAATTATATCAACATTTTTAGTTTAAAATTAAGTTGAAACATTAATTTTAAGATAAATTTCCAACGGTAATAAATTATTTTATGTGTTTAGAATAATCCATAATTTTTTCGCAATTTTAAATTACTTCGAAGTTAAGCTTTATTTTAAATCAGTTATCATAATAATCAGTATTATACAAATATCTTCTTCTACAAAAAAAAAACGTATTTTTCGTGACCTTAATCTAATCATGATAAAATTTCATTGGAAATTTTTGACATAGTTTAAGGTGCAACAAAAAAAACCACATTTATAGCAGAACATAAAACTTTGTACCGTGACTTCCAAAGTTACAGTAAAACATTATTAATGTAAAAAAAATTAATTGAATTTTAATAAACACATAAATACTATTTTACCTTTTTAATTTTTAGAAAAATACCAAGTCATTTTCAATTGAATAAGAATAAACAATACAAAAAAAATACCAACGAAAACTAAAATTATAGTACGGTTCATTTACTGCAAAAACCTCTGAGATTAGCAGAGGTTTTTCCCATGGGCAAAAAATGTCCGGGACATTATTTTCTCTTAACATGAAGTTTTTAGTCAATTTTTAAATGATAACAATGAAGTTAAAGGCTTTCTATCTCTCATGATAAAAACAAGTAACTTTTCTCATTTTAAAACTTTTTTTTTTAAAGAACGAGTTGTTTGATATAAATACTTTAAAATCCATCAAAGATTATTAGTACTCATCCTTAGATGCCATTACTCCTATCCCTATTATTTAAAAAAAAAAAGGCGATAGAAACACTTCAGAGATTTTATGATTTTAATCTTCGGTCACTGCACTATCTTTACTGAGTAAGCTTATGATTTCATGCATAAATGTTTTTAACTAACTTAAAGATAATTATACCAAAAATTAAAAATCATTCAAGAAAATTAATACATAATTTTCTCAAAAAAACTTAATTATTTATAAATTACAAGGTCATTACGTATATTATTTATTGAAATAATAACGAATAATATAACGGTTGGTAGAACTTTTTTCATTTTCTAAATCTACGAGCTTTCAAACACATGGCAACAAATTCTGAGGAGGTTTGTGTTTTTTATATTCCGTTGGATAATCTTTTTCAAAAGAACATTCTCAGAAGTGTATTCCGTCACGGGAACTGGAAAAATTTTGGTTGTCAATAAAATAGTTCCGTCAATAAACGGTTTGTCAATAAACTAGTTCCTTCCGATTCACTCAGTTTAACAAGTTCCTTCTACTAATGAAACAATGTATATCATTATGATACACAATTTTGAAATAAAAGCTAGTTTAATATGAGTTAACGACATCTTCTCTATGCATCTCCATTCATTTAGTTTTGTTATAGTTGTAGATATAATTAAATTTCCGTTGAACAACATATTGAAATAAATACTAAAATCTATGTAAACTAAATCTAATTATAACTTTGAAATTAATTATAGATATATATATATATAATATATTTAAATAATTTGTCGAATGAAACATTGAATTTAAATAAATCTATTTTAATCGGTGGTTATTTATTGCGTATCAATTGAATAATCTAGATCATTCAAATAACGTACAATCGTACCTTTTAATTCGTAAAATCTCAAGATTTTCAAAATTTTTGGTACTATATTCCTTATTGCAAGATATTTGTATGCTGGTTGGGAGTTAAAACCAGAAAGACTGCAGCAGACTGAATTTTGTGAAAATGAAAAAAACTTTTTATAACTATCAATTTGTATTTTTTGTCAAAACTTTATGTTTTATCATTTAAAAAAATTGAGTTGAAAAGTTATCAGAAGTTAAAGATGAGAGAGATAATTTCAAGTCAGTACAATAAAATTTTGTATGTTATATCATACTAAATATCCTGATCAAACCAAACGTAATGTACGCACATGTGGGATTGACTACTAGATCAGAAGTATGTCTTTTAAACTAATATTACATAATTTCATGCAGTAAAAACTAAAAGTAGCTATAAAATTAAATTCTTTAAAGAATAAAACACGCATTTGACTTAAATGAATACCTTAAAGTTTCATTAAGATATCTTGTAAACAAAAAAAGTACGCGCTACATTTGTAATTTACCAAGGTACGACACTTCTCAATCTTTTTGTTATTTCTAAGGCTTCCACGATTTCCATAATAACTTGATCAATCGTATTCTCTGACAATTTAAAATTTTCTCGGTTTCCTAAGAATTCATCATCTTACTGATAATTTTTGATTTTCCCGGTTAGTGGCTGATATGAATATATCATTTATTTCGCGTATAAATATGTTTCTTTTCTCTAAAAACAAAAATGCATAATTAATCAAATTTTTAATTTTTGGCATCCGATGTTCATTGAAAACTTCCGAATCGCAGTACTTTTCTCTAATAAGTAGTCTGGGCTCCTAGATTATCACGTCGATATGGACATGATAAGATAACAACAATTTATATGTGTATAAATATTGGTAATTAACAATTCGTTTAACAAGAATCACATGGTAACCATTGAAACAGTGAAATTAATAATTTTTAATTGCAAAAAAATGATATCATTGCAAGTATAATTACGTGTGGAAAAAAAATTCTTATAAAAATAAAATAAAACAATCCTTGACCAAGAGAATGTTAAATAATAAATCTGTCCTAGATCTTGATACTACCATGACAATTGGGTATGTTTTATTTATCACGACATAAAAGTGAACAAATATCCCAGCCATCAGAAATCGAGCCTCAGCTCTCATATTTTCGTGACGAGCATAGATATGCTGACAACCGTGAGGACCATAGCTAATCAGCCGTGATTTAGATAAATCACGGCGATTAACGCGTTAGTCTTCGCGATGTATATTCACTTTTCAAACCACATTTACCGCTGCCTTAAAATAGAACGATAACGGGCTTAAAGTGAGACTTAAGAATTTATTGGTTCCTCATACAAACTTTCATCCCCTATTTCACCCCGTTTTTTATTTTATTTTCACGACAAAAAGTGCTCTATGTTCTTTTTCTATGTCCGATTTATCTCTAAACCGGAAATCATCAAAATTGGTTCAGAAGTGAAGGTGTAACAGGCAGGCAGAGTAACTTTCGCATTTATAATATTAGTTATGACGTATACCTTGAAAAATGTATAACTTGATCGGAAAAAATTGACCCGGCAAAAAAGACTGAAAATTTTATAAACCAGCAGTATTGCTGTAATTACGAGTAGGTTATAGAGGAGTTGGTTGAATACTGAAGTTTTTAGCCCTTGCGTTAAAAAATGGGATTCTATTACAGAAATTTTTTTCGGTCTTTTTTCCGGGTCTCATTTTTTCAGTCCATTTTTTCTAAATCCCGGCAACGCAACTATAATTCCTATTGTACTTAGCAAAACGTATCGATGGAATCAAAAATAAAACAAACAGATTAAAGAAAACCCATTTATTAAACTAATTGAACAAAAACCTTTTTAAAACGTAACATAACGATAACTTTACATTTTGGTAATTTAGCTTATCAGACTTACTCAAAGGTAACATGTTTAACTCTGTTCAAATTGACGCCAATCACAGCCTTAATCTACTCATAGACTTCAAAAGGTAATTTCTCACGAGCAAATTATTGATACAAGTATTTATTTAATTCTTTAGTTTTCATAGTATGGTAAATTTACTTAGAACTTGCTATAGAAGTACAAGTAAAACTTTTATCCATACTTATGGTATTGAAATTGATTACTATATTTTGTATTCGGGTAAAAACAGACCCTATCTACATGTTAATATCTAAATAATTAATAATAAATAAATCACATGATTTTATTATTTATACACACATTTCTAAAAAAATGCAAATCATAGATCACTTGATTTTACTTTTAAATACTTTTTTTTGTTATTTAAAGAATGATTTCGAATCATGTCAAAGAAAAATCATTATTCAGGGTCGTTACACTAACTGCATGCTTTGTTTTTAATATGCATAAAAAAAAAGTGAAGTATGTATCAATAAATTGAAAAATATCTCATAAATTATAGTAGATATGCTAATTTAGAAAAAATTAAATTAAATTTGTTGGGATACTAGAGGTTTCAAATAATTTCTAAAAAATTTTCTGGACGGTTGGGAAAAAACATTCGCCACAATAAAAACACCAATAAAGCGCACCTAATGAACTCATTGTAAAACCACAGAATTTACATGTTTTTCCGAGAATGCCTAGCTTCAGTTGTGTCAAAGATCACAAGATTCAGAATTGGAGCAGGCGCTAGGTATATATAGTGTGCAAAAGTTGATGACCGAATATTGTCAATTGATTCTTGTTCAAAAAACTTTATAGATTAATATTCCGGTTGTTGCCATAAATCTTATTGGTCCAATTTTTGTATATCCCACACTCTACGCAGAAACTAATGTCAATGATTTTGAACCAAATGAAGTTTCTCGTTGTTTTTGGGAAATTTGACGTCAAAAAGGAGCTTTGGTGATTTTTTTTTAAATTCAGCTTTTTTTCAATTATTAAGAGTTTAATGTTTGGAAAAACTCCAGAAAGGTTATTTTCAAAACTAAAAATTAATGCAAATAAATGAAATTGAGCTTTTCAAAATCTTAAAATCATCTTTGAATATCTTTTGTAAAGTTTTGAAGAGTAATTACAGATTGTTTGATTCTCAATTTTCAATTGTTAAAAATTATTTAAGAGGTATTCTGGTCTAGAAGCCTAAATTGTATGCATTTTTCAAACTAAGATTATAAATAAATGACAAACATTTTTATTGCCATATAATATTTATTGACATTTTAAAAATATAATTTTAAAAAATTGTAAAAAAAAATTAAAAATTCTTCGAACAGGGCGGTAAAGTGGGAGCTATGAAAACACGACACCCTGGTTGACACGATTCCAGCCCTTGTAGTGATCCGAAACAAAAAATTAAAAAAATTATTAATTTGTAAAGATGTTCAGCCAAAAAAAGAACCTCAACCTTGTTTTACTCTTTTTTTTTATATTATCGAATTTTTTATAAATGGTAAAGAATTTTTTTATAATTCATGGTTCAGGCGATAAAGGAGATTCCCTACGAATTTCAAAGAAATCGATCAAGTATAGAACTTGAGATATCATGTCAACCACCTCGAAAAATGTATAAGTTTCAAGAAAAACGCGTCTTTAGTTTGATAGACAATTCCGGCGTAGAAACTCGAATAATAATAATACTCATTTTGGATTAAACGGCGATCCCAGATCCATAAATTGGGCCATATAAAATGTCTTGCAAAGTTATTTCTTCTAACCGAGTTGTTTTGCCTTCTTTTGAAGCAGCAGAAAATTGATTTCTTCAATTTGTTTAGATCAAAATACTGCCTTAAATTGTACCTAAAGAGGTTTAAATACAAACGTGATTTTGTAAAGAAACTCAAGGTCCACAAAAAAATTGGTTTAAGGTCGATGAATGGAAAAATAAAACTAGAAGCTTACTTTTTAGCCCTCTCGAAAGTAGGTAGAAGCAAGTTAATGTCATTGTCTTACGCTCTATTACTAATTACATAATATTTTTTCTATTTTACCAAAGTATGAGCTATTGAAAATTAATTCACATCGATGAAAGATAGCTGTGCAATATCCTATTCACATAGTCTACATTTAAAACTTGCAGCTGTTTATACTTATTGAGCTGAGGTTAGTAAACTTTTAATAGTCTAGTTAACCTTATTGTTATTAATAGACAACAATTATCCTTTTTTCGATTATAAATTTAGATCAATATCATACATTACTAGCAAAATAAAAAATATCAACTGTTAAGTGGATGTCAAGCTCATGTGATAAATGAATCGTGTCAAGGTAGTGTTAACTGCCCTGCAGTAAGGAACTAGCACAAAGTATTATTTCAACATTTAATATATATTTTAAATTAATGAAGGGGATTTAAAAATGATTTCATCTTGTTTTGTATTTTTAAAACCTTTCAATATACAACGTTGTCGGAATCGCTTATTGTTGACTTTGAATATGGAAGTAAATAGAGGAATTGCTGCTGTATGATATAATGGTTAAAATGAAATTGAATTGCCGGTTGGAAGAGTAAATGTCCTTATTTACACCTACTGGTCAATCGAAAAAAATAAGAATTTTACAATATTTAGCTGTAGGTGTTTCGATACCAAAACGAAAGTGTTATCAAACAACTGAAATTATTTCGATATCAAAATACCTTAAACCGTAAAAAGAATAGACAAAGAAAATAAATAAAATTATTTAAAGACTTTTATTTCAATTTTAGATATTATTTCTATTACCTTGGTTTGAAGTTAAAATAGGACCTAACGTAGGATGAGAAGATAGTTTTTCCCACTCGAAATTTTTCGAGTGAATAAATATACACTCGAAATTTAATCGAACATCATAATATTATCGACTAAATTCAGATACTAATGACATCAATAACGCCCTCATATATTGTACTCTAAAATGAAAAGACAAAAACAAATCAAAATCGAGTCTACTCGAACCTTTATAGATAATAATATCAGTTAAGTCTCGGCGTCAATGAATCACATGGAAAAGTTAAAGCAGTTACTGATGTTATAATTGCGTCTCGCGATTCTAAATTGAAAATTTGAAAGAAAAAGCGACAAAGCTGTTACCTGAAATTCGACATTAGCATAAAATTCCAAAATGTTTCAATTCAAGCTCAACCCAAAGTTTGAAATTCAATACCGTTAAAAGTTATTTAAGGAAATCTTACTTAGAAGTTTTCGATTAACTAATTAGATTGAGAAATGTTGCCAATGATTTTTTATAATATTTTTTTCTAAAATCTTCCGACACGTTAATACTGGGTGTATAGACGCTAAATCAAGACCTTCAAGTACTAGTGATAAATAACTAACAATAACATATATATATATATATATATATATATATATATATATATATATATATATATATATATATATATATATATATATATATATATATATATATATATATATATATATATATATATATATATATATATATATATATATATATATATATATATATATATATATAAAGAATTGTCAGACATTTAGAGTAGGCATTAATAGCAATTAACATAACATTTTGGTACGGAATACTAAAAACGAAGAAAAATAAAAATTGATATTATTTAATTAACACACAAGTAACACAAGGATAATTAATGTAAATTACAGTTGTACAAGAGGACGCATTATCCTTAAACCATTTAGCCGGATTCTATGCCAGCCAATATGTTATTATATGAACAAATGTTAATTATTATTATTTAACAACAATTGCAACCATTACACGAAGCATGTGTGTTTATAATGTTTAATTAATTGTGTTAATTTTTATTTTTAATTCATACAAATTAATTGAAAATTTTAAAACAAGAAATAACCATTCTTATGTCAATTTACATTTTTATTTCGCTACAACACATAAAACATGAATAGCTTTTCTGAATAGCTTACATTATGTCTTACGAAGAATCTAGATTATCCGGTGTAATTGATTTTAATTTCTACATAGAATTAATTTAATTGGAATACTTGCTTATCTCTATATATTACAAATGCGAAAGTAAGCATGTTTGCTTGTTTGTTTATTTGTTTGTTACGCTTTCACGCTAAAACTAGAGAATTGTTTTCAAAGAAACTGTACAGCAATATAGCTCATACTTCAGAATAACACATGAAATATTATTTATAAAGATATATTAATATTTTAATAAAAAAAAATAAAAAATAAAATAAAAATTAATTTAATTTGACATTACAATAAATTACAGATTTCTGTAAAAATAGTCATTTGACATTACCATAAATTACAGATTTACATTTGTTCCACTGTGACCCCACCCACATTTGAAAAATTCAAAAAATTTGTTTTTCATTCTTCAAACGCTCGGCCCTTCGCATATCTTATTTATCTTACTCGGCCCTTCGCAGATCTCATAATTATATCTTTTGTTGGCCACACGATTCCACGTTCACACTCGATTGGCAGAAACTTTTAAAACGCAGAAAATTGTTTTCTTACAAAATCATTATCTTGCCAATTCTTTTCCATTTTCTAACTTTCTAAAGGCTTTTTAGCAACACATATCCTCGGCCATTATCCGTTGCCAAAAATTCGTTAAAACAAGAAACATACAAAATCGAAATTAAGGAAATAAAATTGTGATAAATATTGCAAATTTGGAATGGGTATCACTGCTGAAGACTGAATACTGAAGAAAAACAACTGAATACTGAAAATATTACGGATCGCGTGAGATCTCCTGGACGTTTCAAAGAATATACTTATACTACATAATTTATATTATGCCTAAGAAAATAAATAAAAGTTAGCAAATATATGCATAAAAAATATAAACTACTTTAAAAATTCAAAGAAATATATAAGCAGATCTTTGTTTCTGAGAAATTCAGAACTGGTACATAGGTTTATAAATAACATTTCACTACTTGGTTATTGCCATTTATAAATAACTATATGCAATGTCAGGGTGTCAGAAATGTCAGTATTCCCAGATTTTGTAACTCTAGTTCCATAGATTTCATATTCACTTTTGGTCATCGAATTTTAATCTTACTAAACAGCCTTTGGTTCTAAAACTTCTAAATCTATTTTCAAATATTCTGAAATACTTTGAGACTCTCGCTTAAGACTTACAGTGCACTGAAAAAAAATTTCTTAATACCAGCAATCTTCATGTAGTGGGCTCAATCAGATATGGACTAGACATGATAGATATGCGATCATTATAACCAAATCCTCTATTTAAAGCAAACGCAAAGAAATTTTCTTTTAATTCATCGCTTTATTTACACGATTATATATTCTAACTAAGTACAATTTTATTTTGCATCAATAAAATGCATGACTTTAAACTAAAATCAACCTAATGATTTTGCTTATTTAACTTCAGTGATTTTGTACCAATGAATTCATATTTTAAATTCAATCTCATTCTATTGTAAATACAAATATTTAGCTGTACTTGTTTGAATCGTTAGGCAATTGTTTGAAACTATTTTTACTTTATTTCAATATGAAACGGCCGATTATTTTAATTTTTTTCCGGCGTGTAAATGGGGTCATTCAATCTACTGAGAGCAAACCCAGCTTCCAACAGTTTTTAAAGAAATTATTTTCTCCATTATTCACGATACCAATATCCGTCATCCAACAAAACCGTTAATGCCATTAAAAATTTGTGAAGAAAAGTTGACACGTACAATTACTTGACTTTATTAATATTTATTAATCCACTTATATTGATTTATTGATTCCAATCATCTTCATGAATTTTAAAAATGAGATGTATAATATTTATAATTTATAATGAGAATAAGTCTGCCTGTTTTCGCTGTTGTAATGCCAATATGTCAGTATTGTATTCAAATTATATTCAAGGTTGGATTTTGGGTGTGTTTTTTTTTAAATGTTGGTTTATTTACGTGTAATTTTGATTTATTCTATTGACCTGATTCATGTCAATTAGCAAATCATTTTTAAATAAATTTTCCAAATAATTTAAATAGTATATCGCTCGCCTTTTATAATATTTTTTTGTAGGTATAAAAAACAGATGTCAAGTATCAGACTGCTCATTCTGTTTACCTGATTAACGGAAAGTGGTTGCCCGGCTGATTCATATTCCTGCGTATAAAAGCATTCACTGGTTCACCATAGAACTATAAAACGTCAGAATCGATTAACAAGACGCGGGAGGATTCGTGGCGACAATCTATGACAATCATAGTTTAACGCCTAAACGTCAATTTTTCGTTAATCGTAGGATCCTTAGCGTCAAAATGGTCCATCCATTTAATATTTACGGAAATGCTTCATTCCATTTGAAATAATCTCCCGTTTTGGAGGAGGAAAACTTAGGTTTTGCATTCTATGGACGCATCCAACCCAATGTTTAAATTTTGCTGTACTTCGATTTAACGCAAACCATAATGTACTGCCTGTAATTATTATTGCTTTATCTAAGCTAATCTTAACATCTTTAATCCTGTCCGTTAATCGACTCTGTGCAATAAAGACTTTTCAATCATAGGGGTAGAATTCCTCCAAATAATATATAGTTACTCCAATATTTCTCAATCACGTTTATTTCGAAAAATACGAATTTAACAATTTTTTTTATGCTACGTAAATTGGACCTTGGCTACGTTTATACTATCTTGGCTGTGGTTAAAAAAAATAAAACTAAGTTGACAAATAGTGGCAAAATTTTTATATATTTTAGAATGAACCAAATAATTAAGCAAAAGTATATGACGGTAGTTTTAATATATGCATGCGACACATGGACAGAGTCAACTGCTGCTGAAAAACTATTAGCTGCGACAGAAATGTGGTTCCTGCGTCGCTCCCAGCGGATATCATGGACCCAACGAACAACAAATGAACTTGTTCTACGAAAAACGGGTGTAGGCCGTGAACTAATAAAGACTAAGATTTCGTCAGCTCAATTTCGTGGGTCATATTATTAGAAACAAGTGACTAGAATAAGATATCCTTACAGGAAAAATTTGTGGATCTTTGGCGAGAGAAAGAAAACGTCATAGTTATCTTGAAAGCTTAAAATTAAACATATCAAATATTGATATTCTTCATCTCGCCAACGACAGGAACGGGTGGCATGCCGTGGTCACCAACGTTTGTTAATCAAACATGGTATCAATGATTTAAATGGTAGTAAGATTTAAGAAAAAACATTTTAAACGTAACATTTCGAATTAAACGTGAATGAAAATTATCGGAGTAGACTAGAAATATTTTTTGGAAGTATTCTTACCTCCAAATGCAAATGGAATCCAGGCTCATTTTTTAGGCTCTATCTATTCTCCAGCATAAAATTTATTTTCTTTTAAAGACGTCCATCTCTCTTTTCTAGATCCTAGGAAGTATTTTTAGTGAATTCTTTAATTTTTATAACGATATAAGATATAAACATTCACGTATCAAACACTTTATAGATTCGAATTACACATGGCTATCTATAATCATCATATGAATGTTATGAATTTAAATTCTTAGAAATAATTACAAACAAATAATTACATATCATATTTATAATCAGCAGTAATTTTCCATTCGTGCAAAATTGGTAATAACCACATGTTATAATGATCATGATGTGTTTAATGACAAACAAAATTTAGCAATTTTAATAAATCATGAATTAATATTATACTAAATTCACTATGACTTAAAACACATCTATATTTGTTCATTACCTCTATATACAGTTTACACACACTATATAACTGGGAGATGGTGACAAATTTCACTCCAAGAATACGGAAAAATATGTAGAAATTAATATAATATGGGGTTAATTTGAACAGCTGCTACGTGACTTTCATAAAAAAATAGAAGTCTAAACGGTTTTATCCGGTTTTAATTGACTTTCAGAATGCATAAAAGCTGCGGGAAACGGTAAAAATAAGCCTTGCAAATAGCCAAATAGTTGAAAAATGACAAAAGTATTGCATTTGATATGATTGTCACTTCTTGTCTATACTCTTAAAGCCATTTAGTACATACACGAAGCATCATCAGAAAAATTGTTTAGACTTCCATTTTGGTATAAAATTGTAAATTTAATTTTCGAGGCGATTGGCAAACCGCGGTTCCTCAAGTTTTTCGCCAGTTAGTAGATATTACACATCTTTCAATATTCTCAAAGGGCAAACGAGAAAAACGTCGAGTGAAATCTGTCACTGCCTTCTGTATTTGAGGATGAATATGAAGCAGACACGCCATAAAATCCACTTATTTTGATAGCCGAATCGAAGGGATATTGACAGTTTTCATCAAGAAACATTAAATTTGTGTGATTAGTCACTTTTTCCTGCATAAAGCAAATCGGCTTAAATGCGACCGCGCAGTAAATGTCGTACAGAGATACACACTTGATCTTTTGGATCGCCACATCGTGCACTGAGGCACTCAATTTAAATAATTAAACTGAATAAGCAAGGTCTAAAAGAACGAAAAAAGTGGCTTCTAGAACCAAAATCAAAGGTATAATTAAATAATAAAATGCTCTCCGTCAATCTTTTGAAGAATTAGTATCCCTTATTTTTAATTTTACACTAAAAATGCTCCTAGCTAACCAATTTGGATATTAATTTTAAACATTTTCATGAGATAAATGATATTTAACAAACTTCCCAAACACAAGAGGTTTTCATAAATTCATTGTAAAGGCGTATTGTAGAGGATTTTATATGTATTGACACAAAATATAAACAGGTTATAAAAATATCAGCTCATTAGATATTTAATCCACAAAATATTCTCTCATACAATAATAAATCAATAATAGTTAGACCCACAAAAAAGTTAGGTGTGTATTGACCTTACCAAAATGCAAAATTATATGAAATCAGTTTAAAAGTGCAAAAATTTTTCTAAAGGTTTTTTAACGAGAAATTTAATTGAACTTAGCTATTCTATTAACATCAGCAGTAATCGCCAGCAAGTAAAGAAATGAAGAATTCTCAGAACAATACATTTTCCTGTTCATGATCTCAATTTTCTAAACATTATTATTTATCGCACAACTGCTCTTCTTGACAATAGCCATAAAATATTCTAAAACAAGTGAAAACAAATTGACTGAGTTAATTGTTGAAATACCATGTATAGACGGTGTTCATTACTCTGTCACATTACACATTCATACATGTCATACATATATAACGGATATACCCATATAATACATACTATACAACTAGCGCATAGTTTATGCCCTCACGGGTATAAACTATGTGATGTTTACGAAAAAATGTTTCAAACAAAAGTTGTTTATTTTTTTAAAAGGAACATTTTTACATTTAAACTTTTGTTCTATCTCTAACGGTTTACAAGATGGATCCTACGGACCCAAAACCTAATTGACCTATGTTGCTCATTTACGAACTCGACCTCACTTTTTACGTCCTCAGCACGCTATAAAAGCTTGATATCTCTTTTCATACCAAAATTTTATTCATAGCATCAATATTTTTAAGCGTTACAAACTTCGGGCTAGAGTATACCTTGGTATATTTCATATACTGATGATCATGTGTGATTCTGATGTATGAGCTACGTTATTGTTCAGTTTTATTCAAATCCGTTTATTAGTTTTTGCGTGAAAGCGTAACAAACAAACAAACATCCTTACTTTCACATTTATAACATATAGGGATGGCAAAATCGACAATAGGCAACTACCGTATTATTTTAATAATAAATTATTAAAAATTTACCTATCTAATATAATTAATAAAAAAAGAGTGATATCGCGTGGCGGCACTAAATTCTATTCTGCACACATCGAATAGAACACATCAAACATTTCAACAATACCCATACAGAATTTTAAAACTATAAAAAACGTTTTTGACACACTTTCAAAAATACTGAATCCAAACCACTGCACCTAAATTATTAAATAACAATTTTTTTTATTTAAAAAGAGCGCCTACAGATATTTTTGTTGAAACCAAAGTTTATTTAACTTTTCAATAAATACAGTTTTCAGGTAGGTACTCTCATATTACAACAACAAGTTTTTTACACTACATTTATTCACAAAATATGTAATTATAGGCGTTTAATAAAAAATGAAATGAATGTATGAGAAATAAATTTTATTGATTTTATGGATCTGTAACAAAACATCAGAATAATCTTTTCATGTTGTAATATGCCATACCAAGAAAATGTTGAAACAGCCCGCTATCTGACACGTGTATCGTTCGTATTTTTAGCGAATTTTCGAAGAAAAGTATGTGCGCAAAATACAAAATAAAAAATATGTTTGTATTTTTTGATCAATTTTAAACAAAAAAAATACTCCTGGGATTTTTTCTCTAACCGCTTAGTTTTCGAAATAAAAATTTAATCTCTGAGGGATTTCGCTTAGCTAACGTAGCTCCTGCGTTACGAATTTTTCAAAATATGCATAGCTTCGACACAAGTTGAAAACAGATAAAAACGCCTGGATGAGAGTTAGTTTTGTCGCTTTCGCCTCACTTTGAGGCGAAAGCTTTGATTATAAGCTGAGGTATGTTTTTAGTTTCATCAAATATCCAAAGTGAAGTCTAAAGTGAATTTACCTTTTTTTAACTGAGCACAAACCTTATTGAAGCGATGGTTTTAATGATTGACATGAAGATTTTTAAATACTTTCATTATTCTTACTATCCAAAGAGCGTCGAATAGCTTGAGATGGCCTTCAAATTTTTCTCTAGGACTTTCAAAAATTTTACAATATTCCAGCAAATTTTTTAAAAGTTCTACATAATTCTGGGAAATTCAACGCAACTTTTAATCAACGCATTAAATATTTTTCAAAACTCTTTAGAAGCAGGCATTATATTGACATTCCAACGTCCATGTCGAAACTTTTGCTGCAATATGAGCAAAATTGACGAATCCGAAATTTGGAAAGACTGGTGAAGGCAGCTGGATTGTTCCTTTGCAGTAAAATTATACCTTATATTTCGTTTATTGATTAGTTGACACATAGAAGGAATATTTCAGTTTCTACTAGACAACATTTTTTTTTTTTTATTTGATATTTGAAATGTGAATCGTCTTAACATCATGATCAAATGAAAAGAATTTATTGGAGGAATATTAATCTATTTTTATCTGTATTTCGTAACTGTCAACTATCATGCTGAATGTAATAAAATACTAAAAAGTTACCTCTTTTATTCTCAACTTCCATCATACAAGATCAAAGAAAAATACATAATTTGATTGACGATTAAAATTGTCAATAGTAATACCACCACAAACTGGATATGTTTTATCGATATCGATGTGTGGTTATCCTTTACTGAGGTATATGAGTTTAATATCAAAAATAATTATTTGAATTGAAGGTATACTGAATAAAAACAAGTGAAAACAAACAATTGACTAAGTTAATTGTTGAAATACCATGTATAGGATGACGCAATCGTTTATTTTTTTGATGTCACATAAGAAAGATATCCACTATTCTATAACTGATATTCCCATATAATACATACTATATTTGCACCTAATTTGCGCCCTCGTGGGTAAAAAGTGATGTTTACAAAAAAAAACGATTCAAACAAAAGTTTTTTTTTATTTATAAGAAACATTTTTTACATTTAAACTTTTGTTCTAACTCTAACGGTTTACAAGACCCAATTGACGTATGTTGCTCATTTACGAACTAGACCTCGCATTTTACGTCCTAACTACGCAATGCAAATTTGAGCTTGATATAACTCTTTTCTTTTTTTAGCTATCGTGGCGACAGACAACAGACAGATAGACAACTGGAATTAGACTAATTAGGTGATTTTATGAACACCCATACCCAAATTTTGTCCGTAGCATCAATATTCATAAGCGTTACAAACTTGGGACTTACTTAGTATACCTTGATATATTTTTCATATATAAAAATATGAAAACACCGTACAAGAGGCGAAAAAAAATGAAATTAAAATTAAAATCGGCCAAGAAATATTAATGATATTAAGTATTTTAAAGTACTAATTAGACATACAGAGAGATCCGACTATGACGTTAGAGGCTACTACGGCCATACGCATATACAAAGAAATCTTTGAAGGCTTTTATCGTGATTGTTTTTATAGTTATTCGAAAAATAATTTTTCTCTGCTGTTTGTTACATGAATGAGCTTTAAAGCTAAAAAAAATAAAAATAGAAGTCATGCATATTCTCTTTTATTGGATCGTATAAGAAGCCCAAGAAGCAATTAAAATTCATTAATAGTATTAAAGCACTATGGTTATTATTAATATAATTCCCAAAAGCACACTATCATACTACAATGGAAGTTATAGAATAACTATATATAATAATTCCATAGATATTATTTTTCCTCTTGATTCAATTACAATTGCGCTGATATTTCTAATTAAATTTTTTCACAATTCATTAACTAATAAAATAATATGATATGTATACATACCTACACAGACAGGGTGTATAAAAATATGTGTTTATAACTTAAATTTATTCTTGACAACAAAACATTACACAAAGTTTATAGGAACAGGGGATAGTATTGAATTTTTTCAAACCCCTCTTAAAAATACTTTTTTACGTATTTGAAGATGGCAAAAAATAATTTACAAAAGCTGATAGTTTTTTGTTGACTTCCGGGCATAGGAAGTTATTGTAATGGGTCCGACTCTTGAAATGGAAATTTTAAACATATTTTTACATTTCATGGTCAGGACAAGGCATTTGGAGAAGAACAGCAAGTATGGGTGTGTCTGTGTGTGTATGTATGTACGTTCATAGTTACTTTTTACCCGACTGAGGGTGGTAGTGTGTTTATCAGTCTGTTTATGTTTGTCTTAACCATGCGAGTGTTACTGAAGATATGGCAGTGTTGGAAATTCAATATAGCGACCAACAGACATTCTAATTAAAAAAAGTAAAATAAAATAAAAATTATTTGAAAAAACAAAAAACCCGATTGAGGTAAATATAAAATGAAAAGAGAAAAACAAGTTCAGCAGTTTCCATAGCGACTTTAACCGTCGGGACCAATTAAAATCTACACCAGCTCAAATCTTCCCAATAATGGGTCCTTTCTGTCAAAGTCGCTATGGAAACTGCTGATATTGTTTTTCTCTTTTCAGTTTATTTTTAACTCAGTCTGGTTTTTTGTTTTTTCAAATTATTTTTTTTATTCCTCATCGATATCGCGCGAACAAAAGATGATATCGACTTCGTTGAGGTGTCGAACGGAGAGTATTAACAATATGATCCGAAAAGAATTTCGTAACATTCGGTCGAATTTTTTTTTATAACTCTTTATTATACTGGGATGTTCGAATTCATTACTTGTGTGGACCTCAAGGGTTACACCAGACCCACCCAATGGTTTGTTTTGTTTTATAGCGATTTCAAAATAGCACACTTTTATTTATATTCTGCATCATCCTGTATTTACATTCAATGATTTTAAATGTCAAATAATGGCAGTATTATAAAATTATTATTAACTAGTATCAAACCAGAGTATCATTATTGTCATAATATTATTATAAAAAAATGTTATTTTTAGAATATAAAGACTAACTATCAATAGCTATTATTTACAATTTTCAATTATTTATTTATTCAATTTTTTTTTTTTTAATTAAATTAAATTTGTTCATATTTTTAATACTATATATTATATAAATTTTTTAATTATATATGGATTTTAGATTTTAAAAAATATTTCAACAAATTATCCGAACTAATCAGCTTCAATGGATAAATGAAAATTTATAAATAAATACCACTCCACAAGGTTCTCTGGATTTAAACGAAAATAAAGCCTATTATTATTAAATGACCCAAAAAAGATGATTTTTACTAATTTTTTGTTTGTTTGTACCTTGGGTTGTTTGTACCTTGGGTTGTTTGTACCAGTGTCACTAATAGTTTCTTGGAGTGGCGAATAAAATCAATTTCTGATGCATGACCATATGAGCTATCCAAATAGGAGATGGCAACAGACATGATATTTGAATCCTTGTCTACTAATCAACCAAATGTCATGAACCAAGTTAACTAGCTATCTGTTAACTAGCTTTTGCCTAAATTAGACATGGATAATGAAAGTGCGTAGCACAGCGAAAAATGATTCACGCTTGGTAATTAATATTTGTTGACTAAAAATCAGATAAGACAATTTCCATGACCATCTGCAGTAGTTACTTTGCAGTCTGAATATGTTCGAAAAATATAATTTCAACAATATACAGTATGATTAGAAAATGTTCGGACAAATTTTGGGAGTCCTTTGTACCAAATGAAGTAAAACATTTCATTTGTAAATATCGTCTAAACCCTTTCATTTAATCAAAATAAAATTTAAAGTTTGGATGCAAGGAACCCATTTCCGAAATTTGTCAGAGTATTTGCGAATTATTCTGTATACAGGGCGTCTCGAAATCATTCGAATATAAAATTGAGGTAAATGCAAAATTTTAAGACATTTTTTCTTTTTCCGTTTTATTCGCAACTCAAAATTAACAGAGTTATTAACGCTCAAAGATAGCCAATAAAATCACCCCAATAGCCCGGCAACAGACAGGTACGTCTTCTTTTGGCCACTGGCACTAACTTTCCTTTCTCCAACGCCGTGCTCGAGAACACCGCGGCAATATGACAGAGTATAACCCAAATTAAATTAATTTTAATTATCGTTACTATTTTTATTGTGATTATTATGAATATTTCATTTTCACTTAGCTTTTGCCAGTTATGTAAAAAGATATTTTCAATTGAAAAGAAAAGAGGTGAGGATTCCCCTTGTCGCATGGCCGGGAGTACGGCGCGGGGAAGGCAAAGTAAACGCAAGTGGTAATCAAAACGGAGACGTAGTCGTATCGCTTGCTGTCTATTTCTGGAATATACCCTCAAATTTATATACGGGGATATCGGGACACCTTGTATATTAACATTTATAAACAATAACATTTGATATTATCAGTATATTTCAACAGTCTTATAAATTTTTGTTTGATAAAAGCTACGTAACCGGATATCCTACAGTGATAAATGTAGACTCAAATTTACAATGTTGGATTGTGTTATATATAATTCATTCGTTGTTATATTCAACTTTTGTGCATTTTAGGGGTGTAACATTAAAAAAAAATTCATGATCAATTTTTGTTTTATTTGAAAAATTCAGTTGTTTTACTATGGAGATAAAACAACTTTATTAATTCAAAAAATTGAGGTGCCATTAAAATCGTGGTGGAAATTTAGATAACACCATATTTTTGTTTGCATTTTCGTAATATTTTGAAACGCAAAATCAAAAAATTGAGAAGAGGTTAAAATTTTTGTTCTTACTTGACAAATACGCTCTATATTACATTTCTTTGCAAAACGAAAGTATCAGAAATAATGGTTGTAGGCGCGAATTAATTGTTGTACCATTGTTCTTTTCTTTGAATTTTACTCATTATAATTAATATATATTTCTTTATAAATGTGTATGAACATATATATTTAATAGATCGTCAAATGCCGTCGACTTGATATTGCCCTGATATCATGATAAAACTATTTAAAAGATGTAGGCAATATTTCTTATAGAACCTGCTATTGTTTCTGGGCAGTTTCCCAAAAACCGATTGTGACAATTCTTAAAGCATTTGCAAAATGATTTTAGAAGTGAAACTTCTTTAGCTCACGACTCAAAAAGAAATACAGGGCGTGGATCGGTAAAAAAACGTGACACCATTACATTAGATTGTTTCGAAACTTGTAAATCAATCCATTTTGTTCTTTTTATTATATTAACAATAATTTCATTTTCCCTACACAAGTAGCGCTAGTGTTCTAAAATTTAATAATAGTTCTATTTCCCATTCACAGGTGGCACCCGTCTTATAATTAAAGAAAATATTTTTGAAGAATAAATTACAATATTTAAAAGAAAAAAAGCCGTAAAAATATCGTTTTTAATACCACACTACGGTCAAAATTTCTTCAGTAAAATTTTCGCGATATTTGGTCTTGAAAACTGGTGCTACACTTGCTAAAAACAACATATATAAGAAATATTAGTTACCTCTATAAGCAATATAATTCACCCTCTATGCTATATTGTTTTAACTTGGTGGCAGAAATGTATCAAGTCAGTACATTTTTATGGCATATGACGCACTAGTCTTTAAACATACATTCATACTTAAGCATTTAATCAATTTGTTTTTACATTCTTGTGCATATTGCGTCGTTCGATAAATTAGTTTTAAACACGTTTATTTCAATAGGAAAACAACTAATTGACGAAATCAAATTCTTCAAAGAACAGAATGTTTATGTATTATTTATTTATTAATAACAAATGACGTTATTAAGGCGGTTGGTTTAGTACAAGAGATTCAGTGCTAGGTTTCAGCTTAAGATTAATTAAAAAAATATTGAGTTACGTAATCTAACATTTTGAGATCGCGTTCTGAAAATTGAGTATAGAAAATATGAGGAACGAATTCTGTTATCTGTTTTATATGGTACTTATATGAGAATCTGAGAAACACAAAAACTAAAGTTTCTAGATTGAAAATTGTCACAGTTTCCTTCACCACTTTTAAAGGGGTTGCAACATCGTGATTCCGATCTACTTAAGAATTTGTTCAAATTGTCTTTGTTACAAATGAGTAATATCAAAATATCTCTGAAAGGTTTTTGCGTGAACTGAACCATTTTTCGAGATACTGCACCCCAAAGTTTAATAAAATAGCCTGTAATTTTAAAGAAAAATAATGGATTTTTATTTTATTTCGAATTTTGTAGAATTTTTCAAATTTGCTATATCCATTGCACCAACAACCTCAAAGCGATCAATATATATATTTACATAATAAACGTAAATAAAATAGACTCAGTAGGCGTACTCCTTCAGGAAATTATTTTAACTAATCATTTTATTCTTCCAATTTAAGCAACAAGTTCAAATTGGTGAAATACAGAAATACTGGTCGCAGAAATACATGTGATAGCTCGTTGGATTCGACATGATGTCTAGAAAAATGAGCCGGAAATATTTAAAGCACATAAAAACTTGCTAAAGTTATAAGCAGTTAAAGATAAATAAAGAGTAATTTGGTTTTTCAAAAATATTTCCTAAAATATGAATATTTAAGAAATCATAAAAAGAGATTCTGAGGAAAAGAGAAGGAAAAGAGTGGGTTCTCCATTAATAATAATAATCTTAATTTAACGCAGAAAATAGATCTTTTTGCCTCATTTTTAGATGGTTGAAAGCTAATTGTAATTACTCTTATCTCTAAACCCTTAGGTTTTCGAGTAAAAAATTCGTAAAATTTGAAAAAATCGCAATTTTACGAGCTTCTTTTCGAACTTTTCTATTTATTTGACTTTATTTCGAGTCGATTGGTGAAAATTCCATCTCTCTAGCATGTATAGAAGAGAAAATCGGTATTTTTGAGTGGTTTGTTGCGCGTACAATCAACAATCAACCTATTAAAATGCAATTAGGTCAACAATTTTTACGGGATGTTGTTGAATAAGCTTTTTACTACAAATAAAAATTTTATACTTGTAAAAAATCTGATTTTTTCATACATTTCTTCAGAGATGAATTTTACGAATTTTTTACTCGAAAACTGGAGGGTTTAGAAAAAAATGTTTAAGAAAATTTTTTGTTAATTCCGAAGCGATTCGGTCATTATTATTTATTTGTTTAAAAAAATTACTTTAAACAATATCCTACCAGGTTACCCACCAGCAACCAGCACTTTTACGTTCAGAAGCATTTTTTAAACAGGATCCTGTAAAAATGTTCCCATGCAAAAATTGTTCATGTTCAATGACGGATTTTACCGGGTCTAATAACTGGAATAGTTCATATAAATAGATAAAACAAGCACCTAGAGAAATCTATTAATAGAGTCATTAAATGAAAAATAACTAATAATACAAATAACATTTTCAATAAACTTCCAGTAAAACGGATGAACAACATTGTAGATTGAAAAATTTTATAGTTTGAACAACATTGTAAACATCGTAGAAAGCATCAAGTCATTCTTTATAAACTTGATATCACTATTTTTATAAACTTGATATCACACGCTTCGTGAATTATTAAGACAACAAAATTGGTGATATTGAAGGCAGTAATTACTATTCTGTTTAAATACACTTCCATTCTTTTAAAATTAGCTATGGCGATTTTTATTTTATATGATAATAACTGGTAGTGTTAGTAGAATTTCAATTCCTGCGGAATATATTCCGTTTTCGAAAAACTAATTTTTGGAACATTTTTTAAGATACTTTACGAAATCAGAATTGTAAACTCAGCCTCTACTACAAATTGATAAATAGGGCCGATTCTTAATATTTTGTCTAGAGTCAAAGATGGTTTGAGATATCGAAAAAAAACTATCAGAAAAAGATGCTTTGAATATTTTTTTATATCAATACACCGATTTTCATGACCAAATTCGCTTAATTAATTTTCTTAATATTAAATTTAATCTTTACTCAAATTTATTACAAGTTTATTGAAATATTTTCATACAAAACACTATTACACTATTAAATTATCAATTTTTCCAGTTTTAACATTCCATAGCACACTAGTTATAAAATGTTATGGATGTGTTATGGATGAATGTAAAAACTGAACAAATTGATAATTTAATAGTTTTATGTATTCAAATAATTCAATAAACTTATAATAATTATGAGTGTGGACCAAAATAATGAAAAAATGCGAATTTTGTCATGAAACCCGGTTTAAAAAAATATTCTAAGCAACTTATTCTAATAATTTTTTCGATATCTATAACCATCTCTGATGCTAGGCAGCCAAATATTAAGAATCGGCCCTATTTGTCAATTGATAGTAGGCTGAGTTATAAGTTCAGATGTTCAAAGATGTTCAAAAATGTGACCCATCACCCTGTATGAAAGTATACAGTTTCAAATCGATACTCCTATATATAACGAAAATATGAGGGTGCCTACATCTTAAATGCGACACACTGTAGGTGGCACTGCTTAATAGCAGCTCTACCTACAAATCCCACCTAAGTCGAATTCTAATAGCAGCCCCACCTAAGTCGAATTCGCGTATATCAAGTTATATATTATCCTATACACTCTTGTATGAAATGTATACAAAAGAGAAAAATAATTAGAATTTGCGCCAAAAGCGGTAGCATAAGTCAAGATATACTGTATTATACTTTAAACTCCAAATCACTGTACAATACAGTTACAAAATTTCAAATATTTGTTTGAGATACCCTTTTATAAAAACACAACAGTTTTAGTAATAATTTAATGGTATTTTAAAAAACAAGTAAATGAACAATTTACCTTAGTGCAAAATTGATAAATCAACGGTACATCAATAATTAAAAAATAAAATCACGAATAATTTAAAATAACACATTTTAAAACAATTTTTACAACGATATGCAATAATACATTATTTTTACGATTTGATTACAAATAAAATTTTATCATCATAAAAGTTTCATAAACAGAAAATAAGTAGGTAAAACATAATAGCATAGCTGGGCAGTAAACGTTTTTTTATAACATTTAAATATTTTATAGAATAATCGCTTAAAACATCCAAATTACCTACTAGCTGTACCCTTTCACGCTTCGCTGTGGCACATTATGATTGCATGAAAATAGATGAGAAGTTTAACAGCTTGTAAATTTTATAAAATTTGACAACCTCCCGATAAAAGAGTTCAGATTGTTCATCCCCACTTCCATTCCACTCCCATATCCCCTTGCATCGGGGATTATAGTTATGTAGATATTGTACACGTCATGCTCTTTTATTCGATACCTTACCTGGGTATATTTGAAAATAATTGATTGTTCATCACCACTCCCCCCACCATAACCCACTTGCGCTGAGAACAAAAATAGGTAAAAACCACCCTTTAAGCGGGTTGTATATCGTGTAAAAATTTGAGCTGAATCGATGCAGAACTTTTTGAAGCGTACACTAACCAACATAACATTTATATATATATATATATATATATATATATATATATATATATATATATATATATATATATATATATAGATTTATTTATTTTTCGGGGTATTGAATGAAAAGACAATTGGATAGTTTCTTATAATTGAAAAGAAAAAATACTTGGGTGGAAAAGGAAATCTTTAAACGTACGTAAAATTTCGATCATTAATTCTCAAAATAACGGGATTTTTACGATTGTACTTGCACTTTTCGAGACATGCTGAAGTCCCAGCACTTTGGCACTGAATTACCCCTGTTAGTGGGACGAAGCAAACCTCTGGGATTTGTTCTTCGGATTTTATCGTTATAATTACCTCTGTAACTGAGACAGCGAGTAAATTTTATATTCATTAACCTCTGTAAATGAGAACTGAGATAACATTGTTTTGTTTGTTTACTTACTTATTCTTACTCTACCTGCAAATTCTGCACTTAACTAATTTTAAGCCTCAATGACCTTCAGTTTTAGTTTTGCTTTAATATCACACGGATGTTTCTTTGAAAAATGGCGAAACGAGGGCTCAAATCGTTACCAGTATGTAAAAAACTGAATTTAATATCCGTTTATGAAAGTGGGAAGACACGCAATGAAGTCTGTGTCGAATTTAATGTTCCAAAATTTACTTTTTGTAGAATAATTCAAAATCAAGATAAAATTCAATCACAATATTCTGAAGGACGAGGAAAACTAAAACGTGTGCGTTTATCAGAATATCCCGAACTTGAACAGTGTTTGCAAACATGGGTCAAGCAACTTCGTAGTAAAAACGTCCCGGCAAGTAGACTGATGATTAAAGAAAACGTACAAGATTTCGCGAGAAAGCTCGGTATTTATAATTTTTGTAGTAGCAATGATATTGATAATACCTTATTTTACTTAATAATCACACCTCTATAACTGAAATAATCTGTAGTCTGACCTCTATTAATGGAACCCTCTGTAAATGAGACAGATATTTATTTATACCTAGATATTTGAGGCACTGGGTAAGTGGAATTTCTCTATAAGTGAGGCAAAGTTGCAGGTGCCTTGATGTCTCACTTAACCAGGTTTAACTGTATAACGCTATTTTTTAAACATAGATTCGTATATATTATAAATTCTATAAAGTCATAAATATCAGAAAAACAGAAAGTGCAACTGAGAAATAACTGTTATTTTCATTACATATTTCCATGTTTTCTCAACGCAATTGATGGCTCTCTTTTAATCCTTCCCTATCAAAAACATTCTTAGTTCAAAGAGAAACGATCAAAATTTTGATTTTTTGTGGCAATTTAGATTCCATTCTCTTCACTTTCTGAACAAGTTAAGTTTTATGAATGTTGCATAAACAAGTTTTGCTTCAATTTCCACAAATAGATTCTATCTAACAGCTATTTATTTGAGCAGATAGGCCCCGCTTTGAATAAAAATCAATACATTTTATTGCTTAATGTACATGTGTAAAGTCATAATAATAATAATAATAATTACATGAGCTATTACCACAAAATAACAATACGAGTAGGTATGTGTATACATACAATGTTGCACACTAAATTGAACTATGCTAAAAAACCGTCAGTAACCTTTTTTTTAATTCTTTAAAAAAAAACTCTTAATTGGAATATCATTTTCTATAAATTTTTAGGGTTTAGGATCGCTGACTGTATTTACTCACTCTATCCCATTCAAGCCAGCAGATTGATCTATCTCTTACAGTTTTCAAAATGGGAATTGAGAGTGACACTTAGGGGTGATACACTAACAAACCTTTGGGAACCTACATTTATTATATAGCTATAATAATACCGAAAAAAAATTCAACTCCATGCCTCATTTTAAGTAAAATATAATTTAAATCAAAAGCACTAAGCCCATTAGGCGATGAGTTTCAATAAAATACGAAACACGTTTTCCATCATTTCTGTTAAAGCATGTTTAAGCAAAATTTGAAATAGATTGGATCAAGGAATCACGTTGTTGTCTAATACCAACTTTTCATCCCCTTAGGGATATAATTTCGGAAAATCTAATCGGGTGCCTACGTCATACAAAACACATCCTCCAAGTTTCAGGTCTCTACAATCAGCAGTTTAGGCTGTGCCTTGATCATTCAGGACAAAGCATTTTATATGTACAGATAACTAATCTCATAATTAGCGAAATTAGCGAAACAATAAAAAATACATGAGTCGCAAAATCAAACTTAGTTTGAAAGCTTCAGTATTAGCAGTCTATGGTTTATATGACTGACTAATTATATTTAATATGTATTCGCAACTTCCGATTTCCTTTGTAGCTTGAAATTTTAACGTATTATGTGAAAGATATGAAAATTAACATAAGGCAACAATGTTAATTCTTCAGTAGAAGTTGGTAAAATTTTCAATAAATAATTAAAAACCACCAAACAACATAATTCCAGTTATGATCAACGCCCTCATTTAGATAAGCAAATAATTCAATTAATAATAAATTCGTCTGGATATTATTTATTTGTAGTTGTTAACTGCTTTTGTGCAGTTGGCTGTAACTGGAAACAAGTATACATTTTAATTAAAATGAATAATTAAAATTTATACAACGATAAGCGTGACTACCGTAAAAATAAAAAAATTTTAATATACCACGTTTTCAAATTTTGTAACGGACTAAAAAGTATAAAATAATAAATAGGTATTAAAATACTTGTAAGATTGGAAACGAAAAACATGGGGCGCATGCAAATACATAACTATAAAGATTGCAGTGGCTGGTGCATACGCCCCATGTTTTTCGTTTCTAATCTTACAAGAATTTAAGAGCTATTTATTATTTTATACTCTTTAATGCTATTTAGGGCTATGTGAGTGCATTGTCATCCAATTCTGAGCTATGGCCCAAATTCCAAATCCCTAGCTCATCGGGAAGTTAGTTTAAATCAATTACAAAATTCAACCCGGGCATACAAAAGCGAGTTAATAAAAACTTGTTAAAATAGAAATTAATGACTAATTAGCTTATTAATAAACTGATGTAATTCGTAACATTTTAAAGACGGTATTGGAAAAATCATTTCGACATCCGACTACCAGTATCTTAAAATAGAACTGTGATTACAGATTTGAACTGGGTTTCAGCAGGCGTTGAATAACATACGTATTAAGAAGCCATAGTAACGTACTAAGAAGCCATAACATAACATACGTATTAAGAAGCCATAGTAATTTACAACATTATTGTTCAAATGTATCAACTAATATAAAATAAGTCAATCTTATAATGGTCTGAACATTCCATAATCCATAGCAGTTTTTTTTTAAGGTTTAAGGTATTACTATGTCTATGGGTTTAAGCTTGCTTATGAATTAGATATTTTGGTAATCGTTGGATGTCAAACAAAAGTAGCGCCATATGTAGGATATACAACACTCTTTTCTATTCGATTAGAAGAATTAATATGATACTACGCTCATGAAAACTTCATATTGACCACTACAAAAAATTTCCCGAATCCGCTCTTGGATGTATTGAAGCATATTCTTAACTGAATATCAATTTATTGACTTGGACTGAAGTACAAATTTAATCTTACATAAAAATCTGTCACACCACAAGACATCCTTCCAAACAAAATAACAAAAAAAAAGTGTAATAGAACGCTAAATTACAAAAATCTCTTTAAACAAATACGAATTGTAGTAAAAATTAATTTTCTACAAGTTTGCTACATACTAAAAATCAATTTGATTTTACTAATATTTAAGAAGAAATTAGAAGCTTCTCTTTTTACCTCCTGTAAAATTTCATAAGTACATAGTTCGTTCGTTTTTGAACGTTTGTATGAAAACCATTAAACAATCTAAATAAATACTTGCCGTTTGTAAGTTCTGGTGTTCGTAAGGTGAATTATAATCTAATCTAATGCCAGTTTTCCACTAAGCAGACAAAAAAAAAACAAAACAGAAACTCAAGACTGAAAATGTAATGGCCTTTACAGTTTCACTTTTGTTTTTCAACAAAAACTCAACTGTCCGTTTAGTGGAAAACCAGCATATTATATTTTCAAATTTAAAACAATAAGACTCTATTGCATACATAAATAATAATCAATAAACAAAAGCTATAAATTAATTCGTTGTCAACAACAAAAGTTAAGTCAACTCTTTTATTTTACCCCTGCTTCAGATGAATCGTAAAGTATCAATTTACCTGTCATAACATTTCAAACAAAATTCATTTTAGTTTTTATATAGTTCATTATAATTCCGTTAGTCGTTAGACATGAAATATTTAAAAAAACATGTTTTTAGACAACAAAAGTACAAAATAATAATATTTATGGTAAATACAATTGTCATTTCTAGAATAACACAAAACCGATGTAAATTTATGTAGAAAAAATAAATAAAAACAACATTTAATGTAAATGAACTTACCTGGACAAATTCAGCAAAAACAATTTCAAACAAGGTTATGTAATTAATTTAACAAACAGTGAAACAGTTCATACTCAAAAACGTTCTTGTCATTGTGATAAAATTGTTTGAAACTTTTTTACAAGGTAAAAACATAAACAAACACAAGCATACAACAACAAAAACTTTTGAAATGTTCACACACACACACACACGAGTATCTAAATGAATTATAACAAATAATTTCAAATACAACTATTCCACACACGTATGTTGTAAACGTATCCTATGGAAATTACTTGATAGTTGATACGACAAGACTTTTTATCCACCACCCTTTTTTTAGAATTTCATAGCCACATGTAATATTTACATGCAAGTATTATAATAAATGCGCCACGCGGTCTGCTATCATCAATCGATTTTGAATACTTTCTTTTACATTTTATTCAATTTTGAAGTACAATGTGCATGTTTTTTTATTCATGTAAGATTTTGAAAACAAATGATTTTGTTTTTCTTTTTTGAAATTTTATGTGTCAAATTAAAAAACCTCATTTTTCTTTGAATATTCTCTTTTTTTATAGAATGTCAATTAAGTACTAAATTTTTTTGGATTGAAATAATATTAAAAGAAAAATTAAATAAGTATTATAATTTTTAAAGAAGTTTATAAGTAGCACTCACTCCCGCTGGTTTTCGGATGATGTGGTATGAAAGAAAGAGAAAAGTAACACTTATCTTAAAATTTTTTAAATTTATTTTGTGAATTACAAACACATTCATAGTCATTGTCAAAATGGGGAATATAATCAAATTTTAACTAATAATTTTTTACGAAATCCAGTGTTTTACTAACAGTGTATAAAGTATAACCGCGAAACTAGAATCTGAAGAAACTTAACAGGTGGTGGTAGTACATAGGGTAATTTTGATCCATCAAATACGAAACTGGAGTTCATTTAACGATTTGGTAAATAGTTTTTGAAATATATATAATTCTACATATTACACGAAAAGTTTTTATTTCGGAGCTATTCTGGAAGAATTTCGAAAAATACTCATCAACTTGTCAAATGAGTTGAATTTTTAAATTTTCAAAAGGATATAAATTATTATAAATTTATTTTAGGTCAACTTTAGATATATCAAGTTCTACGAAACTCCGACATATATAATTTTTCGTGATTTTCTCAATATTTTAAAACTGGTTATCTTAAAAAAATTGTAAAAATCGAGAAAATTAATTTGTCTCCATTTTGGGTACAGATTATTTTCTAGAGTATTTTTGTTTCAAAGAATGGCAAATGCTACTTTCTAAGATTTTCTCAGAAATTGAGAAACTTACCTCAAAATCAATCAGATTATATTTATGAAAATGAATCTTGATTACATCGACGCAAATTATAAACTTTGTGAATTGATGTTCAATGATCGTGTCTAGTTGTATTTAACAATAGTATGGGCGTAGGGCAAAGGGAAAATATTTTTTGCCTCAAAAGTTCTATAACAAAGTTGTAATAGTTAATATAGTTAAATGTGGAAAACGAAAAGTAATGATTAAATTTGTCAATATTTGGCTCAAACCTTCAATTAATTATTGAGCCTTCAATATTTCGAAAGGTATCCTCACCTCGAATTAGTTCAACGAAAATTAATTCGTGGCTGTTATCTGCTAAGCTGAAAAACTTTCATGTTAGATTAACGATAACGCTTATCACCCTTTGTATTACGATCTTAATTACCATATCCCATGTTTGGTGGTAGATGTCATGCTATTTTATTACAGAAGAAAAGAAAATTTTTGTTGGATTTTTACAATTTTTTAAGTTTACCGACTAAGTCATAGAAAATCATTTAAAAGAAAAATGGATCTCTTATGAAATTCTCTGAAGTACAATTCACAAATCAAGTTTATCTAGAAAAAAATTTCAGCTTCGAATGGCAGCAAACTTCAATGGATATGGTCTATAAATTTTATTGATGTGAAAAAATAATAGATTATTTCTTCTTCTCAAATCGGTTTTAATATTACAAAAAGACGTTTTTTTGGTTCACTGTCGATTTATTTTTCTTCCGCAACCCGCATGACCGACTGACAAATTAGCGATAAAGTAATTAATTTCTTACTTTTTCGACGGATTTAGGTAATTATCAATAATGGTAGATAATTATTTATAATTTTCAATTTATGCAAAAAATAAGTAACATAACATATGCAAAAGAAAGCGGACATTCTTTAAAATATGTAATAAGAAAAAACGATTTTTCCCAAAACCATTTATCATTTGTGCAAACCCGTCACTTTTCGCACTTCGGTGAAAGTCTTGGATTTAATAATTTCAGCAAATTTATAAAGTGTTATATTTATGAATTATTTGTAAATAAAAATGCGGATCTACCACTTTTTTACCGGATCTACTTTTTTTTTTAAGTCTACCACTTTTTGAATAAAATGATGTGACAGCCTTTGATTACGGCCTTGATATTAATTGTACCTTCAAACCCCATTTATATTATTGATTATATTTATATCGTACTTATTAATCATTAAGCTGCGGCCAGACATAAAAATACCAGAAATTTTACATAGAATTTCCATTAAATGCATTTATTTTGTAGTATTTGAATTCGATGTACCATTAATTAATGTTCTCGATTTTCGATTAATGTTAGTCAAATCGAAATTTTTATGGTAAACCACGTTGCAGGAAATAAAAAGTATTGTAATTATTTTAAAACATTGAACATAAATATTTACAAGATATTTACATGGATTTTCTGTAGAAAATATTAAATATCCCATTTTGTATTTTAGAACTTTGAACATTAATATTTCTGTAAATATGAAAATGAGAGAAAAGAAGTTAAAATAAACATTTGACTGAGCTATAATTTTTGAAATACGCTGTATTGTCAGTGTTGAACAGCAGTGTTTTCGAAACTATTTTGAAGGTACCTACAAATTTGAATTTTGCTTACGTAAAAAATGTTTCAAGCAGAAGTTGTTCATTTTTTATAAGAAATATTTCTTACATTTAAATTTTTGTTTTATCTCTTACGATTTAGAAGATCTTATTGACTTATATTGCTCATTTACAGACTCAAACTCACTTTTTTCGCCCTGAGCATGCTATAAAAATTTCAGTTTGATATCTCTTTTCTTTTTTGAGTTATCGCGCTCATTGGCAGATGTACGGACAAACCCAAATGGATATTAATTAGGTGATTCTATGAACATCTATACCAAAATTTTGTTTTTTAGCATTAACATTTCTAAGCGTTACAAACTTGGGACTAAAATTAATATACCTTGATATATATTTCATATATACAGGATATACAAATTGTTGGCAAGTATTAATGATAAAAATAGAAAGAAATAAATGATAAATAATGTTGTCGTAACGAATTTAAAAATTGCAGAGAAACACGGAAAGTGATGAACTCTGTAGGAAATTCGACAAATAATTTTTTTGTGTCTGTAAGTATTTGATACTTACCTACGTTCGTTGTTGTGTGATGTTCGTCTTCGTGGATAGCCGCAGCTTTGTAATAAATATTATATTTGTTTTTTTGCTGTACCATATTTTTATTGATTTATGTATAACACTTGTATTACCTGTTTTTTTGTTTGAAAATTTATTTTAATATTTTCTATGCATTGTTTGTTTCATTTAAAAATTTTCTATTATTCTTATTTTTGTACTGTTTTTATATTTATATTATTTGTTTTATACTGGTACCGGTATTTTGTAATTTATTGAAAAATAAATGAAGGAAGGATAAAAAGTATTGAAAAATTAATGTATCTATATCTATGTACCTATATCTATCTATCATCTATTTTCTAATTCTTAAAGTAGTTTTTCGAATTTTCACGAATATTCTACTATGTTCTTTAGAACTCTATTGCAACATTTCTTGAAAAATCATTACAAGCAAAAATCTTTCGCTTTATTAGTTTTTGTTAGAAATTTGACACTTCTCCGTTAACTTACTAAAATGCACACATTAATTAAAAAACGAAACCGAATAAGAGAGAGTGTGAATGTATATATGAATGTGAACATTCATACATACAAAACTATACTCTTTCGAACAGTCCCATTTCGTTTTGAACGACCTATTCATGTATATTAATTTTAATATTAAACCAATTTTTGATAGGTACCTCTGTGTACTAATTTTATTATTATAAAATGCCTGGAAAATATTTCATGGACAACGTTATACTTAATTAATTTTTTTATATAAAACGTTACAGTGTGAAAAAAATTGGATGTTATTGTCCGAAATGTCTTCCTGTAAAAGGTCTTGTTCCTAATCGGTTTCATTAGATTTCAAAAAAAATACAACGAATTATTAACAGTGTTATAAACCGAAATTGAATCTTCATTATTATAAACGCTATTTTGTCTATAACTTCATTTATTTTTCTCTATAGATAATGTGGGAAAAGCTGCGGATAAATGCTAGGATAAATAAAACAGCAACAAAAATCATTTTTAGTATTACTTTTATTACAGACATAAAACTATAATGAAGCTAAAATAGAATGATAATATTCTGTTAAGTGGAAAAATACTGTTAAATTATTAATAATAAGTATATTTTTATAATAATTCAAGTGCAAATTAACAATTATTAAACTCTTTAATAATCTACAATAGAAACAAATAATTATCGGCTTTTATTAATTCTAAAAAATATACATTTTTTCTTAAATATTTATATCATAATATTTATTTTTTTAGTTTCTTTTAATTCACAAACATATTTTTAATTACATTTTTAAAATTAAAATGTGCAATTTTTCTGTTCATATACATCTAGTGTATTTCTATTCGTTTTTATTTTCAAGTTACAGTTTTAAATATTTTAAAAAATTGAAAAAAAAAGTTAATAAATTAATTTTTTATTAATTAATTATCATAATTATAAAGTTTTTATAAAATAATTTCGGATTTATTCTGATTGAGATGAAAAAGGCAATACATTCTATTACAGATAATAATGGTTAAAATTACTTATAAGGCGATTAATCAAAAGAATGTAAAGCTTTTAAAATTCGATATAAAAAGGTTTAAAGCTATTTTCGGTTATATTTAGTATAAAATTTGATTCGGTAATAATCGGGTCTACAAGTTTTACTTTTTTTCATTTTTAAGATCTTAAAACATAAAAATCACAAAAATCTAAAAGAAAACAAAAATCACAAAATATTGAAGACTTAAAATTTGGCTCTTAGTGCCTTATTCAGTTAAAATTGTGAATTTTATAAATAAGATAATAGACTTTAATTTATGAAGTAATACGTTTATAACTACAACAATGAAAAATCAAATTTTTGAAACGAGTTTTCTTGTTATTAATCTTTGAACTGATATACTGAAAATTTTTGAGATTCATAATTAAGTCGAAAAAATTTATAAAATTGCATATAAGCTTATCGTAGCAGTAAATTCATCGATAAAATATTGTAAATTACAAACGCATAACCAATGCGTTAGATCTAGAAAATATAGAGCAATTGCCAACAGCGGCTTAAATTGAGAAGTGGCAGGTTTTGAACAAAATTTTACAAAAAATTCATCTAAAAAAAGTCAGCCAACAGTCAGAATTCAGAGTGCAGCAATAACAGAAAGACGGCCGCTTATCAGAGCTTACTTGAAACGGTATAGTCATTAAATCCGCTGCTGCGAAAAAGCAATAAATAAATTTGACTGCTGAATTATTTATCTCAAAAATGATCTACTAAATTATGCTCAAATGATCAATAAATATTTTTAGTTACGAAAATTTCTAAATGGACTGATATTTAGTTTCGAATATATTCAAAAAATCTAGTGAATTTTGATGTCCAATTGATGCAACCTCTAAAAAATACTGATTAAGCCGTTTCTTGTATTTGCTTTTATTTAGCCATTACAAACAGTGTGCAAACAATTGAAAATAAAATGTTGTTTGCGCCGTGAGTTATTTAAAATAAACAATTTTTTTTCAAATATCTCGCTTTGGTTGTATAAGTCATAAATAAAATCGTTTATTAAAAATTTCAGATATAAATCAGATACCAAAAATATTTGTAAATCACCGCTTACAACATATGAAATTTTGATACATTCAATTATGTATCCTGCCAGGGACGATCCAAGCAATTTTAAAGGTGCGAGATTTCATTATGAGGCCCAATTTTAGTGTCACTAGCGGCTTGGTGTCTAGATACATTGGGCCTTAAATTATTACTGAAAAATTCGAAAAATTTGCTAAATACCAATAAACTTTTGAAATTGGAAAATTCGTTGCGATTTCGGCGCTTCTTTAAGGCGGTACCTGGTGCTAGGTATCACTCGCACCGCCCTAGGATCGCCACTGGTATCAGTCAGTCTTATTTTGACTTTATCCACAAAGAATAATACAAAGTCGATATCAAATAATTTTAAAAGATGTTTAATCAATTCAGATTTCAAATTTTGCTTAGTATATCAAATACATTTTCGTTAGTAAAATATAAAAATGATTTGGTCGGGATTTAGTAGTTTTATTTTTTTCAAATAACAATCATGTAATTTGTAACAGTATAAATATTTGGTCAACAATTTATATAAAATTATACATTCGTGGCAAATAGCGACTCTATCTTGATTGACATTGTTTTTAAATGCGTGTATATACAGGGGATGTCTTAAAAGTCATTAGGGTGAAGTAAAATGGCAACACATGTTTGAGATTATAAAAAAAGGTTAAGGCAGTTTAATTTAATAAAATTTTTAAGCTTATAAACGTTACTTACCATGTATTTTGGTTATAAGCGTTAGTTAGATGTATTAGAGATTATAGTTTGTTTTGCTGTTGATCAAATTATAAATATCCTCACACTATTCATATTGAAATTGGTATTTCAACGCATATAAGTAAAAATGATTTGCATTTTGATCATCGTGTTCGTTGATACCTTTAATCAGGATGCCAAGATCTAAAAAATCCTGCTATGAATCAATTAAGCGAGAACCAATTCCAGCAAGGTTAGTGCGGAGCTCTTAAAGACGACATATTTTTACAATTCTTGCTGTATTCATAACAAAACTTGTTTCTTCTTAATTCGAGTGTGCTCTTAACAAATCTGAAGTTAGTTTGTCTCTTTAAGCTATAATTTATTTACAATTCAAGACTTCATTGTTTTATTTTAATGCAAAAGTATTATTTAGTTTTACATAATGAAGCACAATGTTTTCTGAACCATTTTCTTGTTATTTAGCAGGGAAAATTGATTTTATCTGAAACTATATTCACAATATTTATTCGAATTTCGAACAATATCGTGTTTTAATTAGTTTTATAAGGCTAAGCCATTGTTTCTTTGAGATTCTTCCATAATTTTCATTCGACTAGTTCAAATATTTATATGTGCGACATTTTTAGTACACATTTAAAAATTGAATACAGATAAAATTTGGTAAAAGTATAAATATTAATTTTACAAATTTTGAGTGTTTACAATAAAACAAAAAATAATTATGTACAAAATTTTTAATACAACATGAATTTTGTTAAATAAAATACACATTGCCTGCACAATAATTTTATATTCAAAAAATTATTGTTTCGAATATAAATAAATATATTCACGCGAACATTGTAAAAAATTAAAATTAATGAAATAATAATAATGAATATTTCCTTGTGTCAGTTCCATATTTTTAAATTATGTTCAAATAAGGCTGATTGGAACAGATAATAAACTATTTAACTATTACTCAGAAAAATGTTTCGGAATATTAATTATTTTTTCTTCAAAATAAACAATGTTTAAACTGTTCTGCCACACATTTTTCTATCTGTTTTTTTTTCCACTCATTTCTTGCCATTGTAGAAACTGAAGAAGTAATAACAAATATTTTGAAACGTTTTTCTAAATAATATTTAAATAGCTTAATTATTTGCTCCAGCCAGATTTATTTGAACATAATAATAATGAATGTTTCAAAAACAAACAGAATTAACAAAGCATTTTGTTTTAAAAATTAATTAAATAATAATTTGTTTTTATTTTGTCATGTTAATTCTAAATATTTGTTAAATATTATATCATTATATAAATATAGACCAATAATATACAAAAATATACGTTTAAAATGGCGGCAACGCCCATAAAGTTGCAGTTTTGTCTGCGCTGGTTGAAATAAATGAAAATTCTGATGGATGCCAACGGCCTGATATCACTTTGTCTTGATGTTGTGCGACGACAACACTGGGTAATGCCATTGTTAAATCACCTGTAAAATAAAAGTTTGTATTGAAATTAAATACGAAAATTAAACAGGGATAATATCATCAAATTTAAAGTAGAGAGAAATAATGAGAAAAATTAGCGAAAATTTATAAATCAATAATTTAGATAATGCCAAGAGAGTAAAGAGTAGGAAATTTCGAAATTAATAACGAATAATACATAATAGTGTTTGCGTTATGTATCATATTCGAAATTGTATTCCTCTTTTCACTTTTAAGCGTACAACCAGGAAATTTTTTCAGAAGGTGAGAATCCTTTCAGTAATTTAAACTGGAATTGGGTTTTATTAACTTGAACAGTATTCGATAATCTGATCCATTTTCTGACTGAACGACAAAGGAAATTGCATCGGGTTGTCTACGATTTTAGGCAATATCTCAGAAATTACCACTCCATTCGTTAAATGCATTTTTATACCAAAAGTGCTATAAAAAATTAGGAACACTGTGTGCCCTTAATACTTCTCTAGGCACATTTTTAATAAAACTAACTGAAAAATTGTTTATTACCTTGCAAATCAGTTAACACAAGTTTGTTGTCATATCCGGCAGTTAATAAATAGTATGCCGAAGGTGAAAACCGCGTAGATCTTACATCAGCTGCATGAGGTTTAAAACATTGCACTGGTCTATTGCCACGAATATCATACAAAGCACAACATCCGTCTTCATGTCCTGACACTAATAAACGCCCTGATGATTCTACACATAATGAGGCGACACCGGAACCTTGCTAAAAATTAGAAATAAACAAAATTATTAATAATAAGTTTTTATTGCAATTATATCTATCAAAATGCACTATTATATTTTTTTCAATTTGACAACAGATGTCAGGGATGACAACTTGTTGTTAATAGTAAGTTAGTTGTTAATCACAAGAAGTCGTCATTTTTGAGTGGCCAACATGAAAACAAATATTTGTATTCATTTTGAGAATATTTCAGTTTCAATTTTCAATGGTTATTAATATGAAACTTACCCGACTACCGGGAACTGTTGCTGGTGTAAAAACATTAACACATCCTCTTGTCCTTAAATCCCAAAATCGTACTGATTTATCTTGACTGCCACTAACAAAAATAGCTCCACCCCAATTGTACAACGATAACACATGACCAGAATGTCCAGATAATGCTTGAAAGGGTGTACCTGTTTCGCAGTCTGTTACATATATTTTACAATCTCCCGCACCGCCACTTATCAATAAACTTGATTTATTTGATGAGTCTTCTATAAAACATAAATCACGTATTGTGCCATCGTGCATTGTTAACTCAACTTCTTGTCCTTCCAAATTCGATGTATCCGAATTAAAACGCATTAATTTCACTGTTTTGTCATTTGAACCTGTTGCCAATAAATCGCCCATTGGTGACCACGCTAAACAATATATAGAGCCTTTATGATGTTTCGTTCTTTTGAAAAGTACAGTTGGTTGATATGTTTGATGATCATTTCTACAAAAAAAAAAAAAAATAATAATAATAAAAGTTGATAAATAAATATATATTCGGGTTCTCGAAAACGGTTCTAATCATTTGGATGAAATTTTGTTTTTGTTATAACAAAATGTTATCCAAATGGTTTCATTACATTTGTAATGTGTAAATTTTTAAGTTTCACATAAAATAAATTTTCACAGTCTTTTTCATCGTTTCTAAATAACAATAATTTTAACGCCATCTCGAAGGATATTAAGGTATCAATGGGCTAAAATTTTAATGCATTGATTCGACGTGCAGTGATTAGCTTATATCAACTACAGATGGAATACTATTTTGGCAGGTAAAATCAAAGCTTTATAATTAAACTCCGTGTAATCAAGAATTTCCCAGGAATTATTAATTACTATGAAAAAAGAAGCTGCACTTGCCTATATACGAGAGTATAAGATAGAGGAGAAGGTCGTGTATACAGACACGAATGCCACTTGGTATTTGTTTACAAATACTAAAGTACTGTTATGACAGTTTAAATCTATATTTAGATAAAAATTTAATTTTTCTTTGGTATTAAATGAATAAACTTTATAAATTTCAATTTTTCGTTATCAATAAGTTTTGACACATTACTACTTTCAAATTTAAACTTAATTTAATGGGTTGTCCCGCGGGGTTACATTTTTATGACTATACACAATCACTAGAGGCGTTAAAACTCGTGTACTCTTTTTTAACATTGCCAATAATGAGAGCCTTCTCCTCTATCTTATACTCTTTGCCCTGAATAATGGAATTATTTATAGAGGCGGATTAAGGCCGAACGCCATTTTTCGCCCAATAATGTTATCAGGCAACTGGAATTCCAATTAACGCTTTGTTCCTCTTATTTTCATGAAAATTTTTGTTTATGTTAATTTAAAACTGTTGACTAAAAATCGATTCCGATTGATTTTCGAGATATAAACTTCGTATAACTCAATTTAAAATTCAATGAATAATTTTTGTTATTATTGAAGAATAACAAAAATTACGAAAATCACGTCCATTTGAATTCTCGACAATTGGATTTGAAGATAGATATTTGCTTAACTCGAAGTTTTGTTCTACGGGGCTGCTACTTTGAAAACTATAAATCTGATCGTATTTTAATTGGTCACATTGACGTTAAAATAATAAGGTCAATTTTTCATGTACCATCCAAAACGATTTCAAACTGGAGTAAGAACCATTTCAATATAAATAATCACTGAACTTACTATTGTCATAAAAGGTTTTAACTCCCGAAAAAGAGGTGTTATAAATTTGACCGCTATGTGTGTGTGTGTCTGTCTGTCTGTGGCATCATAGCGCCTAAATGAGTGAAGCGATTTTGATTTTTTTTTCGTTTGAAAGGTAATTTAATGGAGAGTCTTCTTAGCTATGTTTCACGTGCGCGTTTAGGGTTCTCTACCCAAAACAACTAAAAAATAGGCGATGATTGTCAAAATCGGTTCAGTTTGGAGAAGGCTCTAAGGAAAAAGATAATTTAATGGAGGGTGTTCTTAGATATGTCTCAAGTGCGAGTTTAGGATTCCGTACCCGAAAAATTTGTCGGGGGGTTTCTTAAATTTTGTAAATTTCACTTGTTAGACAGATTTAAAAACGCTAATAAAACATTTGAAAAACGTTTGGAATTAGGACCTTTTAAATTGAAAAGGCAATTTAAGAGAAAAGTATTGAATTGAAAATAGTAATTCTAGGCTAAGCAATCCACGAATCTACAGAAAAATTTTTAATTATCAATATAGACTTTTACGTAGACTGATTTTAGTTTTTTTTTGAGTTTTCGCCTGACAATTTCTTTTACAACTGATTGAAGGTGTTACAAGTTAAATTTGTATTTATTTTCGAGTAAAAGGCGCTTTAATTGTGGTAATTAGGTACCGTAGAAAACAATTATTAATACTCGATTTAAATTACTTACCTAATATCACTAAGTTTTGGATACGCACAAATTCGTAACGTTTTTGAGTTTGAACCAACAGCATATAATTGACCACCAGGATGAAATTCGGCACACCTAACAGCTTGAACATCTTCCAATGATGTGACTGGTATAAATCGTGGTCTAGATCCACCGTTTGTTTCAATATCATTTTCAGGTACGCCTTTCTGTGGCGGTGTCTGCAAACAAACAAAAAAGATTATAAGTATTAATTGATATGAAAAATAATAATTATTAAAAAAATTTAAATGATAAAAAATGTTAAATAGACCATAAAGTCATCCATACTTTTATATATTTAAAATAAAAAACAGAAAAATATCTGTAACATTCAAGTTTTGCAACATATGTTTTGTTTACAAACTTCTGGTATGGTATAGTTTCTTATAAAATGATCTAGATAATACTGAAAGATACATTCGATTTAAAAGTATTACAATATTGTGATATATTTATTAAATAAAATAGTATACGTGATTTTCATATGTATATAATTTCCAATAAGACAAAATATATCAAGCGCGGATTCAGAGAAGGGCAATCAACTATTTAAGTAATTCGCAAATAAATTCATGCAACCCTTAGTCATAATATTTAATACGGTTAAATATCCCGGAGCGATTTCTTCAATAAATTTGTCGTTTATTTCTTGATTCAAAGTCAATCAGTATTACGTCCAGAATGGCTCTTTTCGTTACTTTGGATAAATGATTAGAATAGTCAATTTTATGATTATTTAGGGTAATTAAAACTTATGTAATATTTTAGAGGAACTTAAAAAAACAAATAAATTCTGCTCATCTAATGATAAGATGAATATTTTTCGAATTATTTCCAAAATGGCTCCGAAATTAAAGATTTTCGTAAAGAGTTATAGGCGATATCTTAATAACTAATCACGTAATCGTTTAATTTAGCTGATTTTGGAAATTGGAAAATTTTGTTGTCTCCGTTTTAGATAAAAATAATTTTTAAGATGTCCCAAATAATGTAAAAATCTGGTCTATTTGACGAGTGAACATAGTTGCTGAGATGTCGACCAAAATCATAAAGGGAGCTTGAAAAGTATTGCTAATTTTCAGCAAGAAGGAATTTTCTTCTGGGTAGTCGATTATTGATTCGTTGGGTGTCAAAAAGCAACAAGCATTTTTTCGGAAATACATATATTAACCCATCATCCAAGTAGACTAAAAAGTGTCTCAATTTTGTATATCTTATGGGGCGTCAAGTGTAAAAAATTAAACTTTTATGATATGATGAAAGAATTTACTGAGCGTACATAGGACCACAAAATCCACATCATGAACTCTTATCTAGTATTGTTGTTCTTCACAAATATCTAATTAGGAAAGTTGCGGTGCTTAAAACAAAAATTAAAATCGTAACTCTTTTGTAATTATAAATTTATTTAAATTTGTATATTTTAAACGATTTAGTTCCCATACTGTATATTACGAAAAAACTTATTTCAAAAACGTATACAATAAATAGTTTTGTAAAAAGAACAGAAGTTTGATAACATTGATAACATCGGTTTGTAATAATATCGCATCTATTATATGCTAATTAATGAGGACTCGACTATAAATAAAGAAGTCGATTCAATGCGATATAAAAATACGATTCAGAACTGTAAGTAAATAACAATTTCATCAAAATTGATTAAGTTACGTAAAAGTCTTGAGAAGTAAGGTAGTTAATTATGTGATAAAATAACTGTACATTAATTGGATGAAAACAGTTTTACCACTAGGTTATAAAAAGGAGACTTTCACTGGGAGTAAATCGATTATTTCGCAAAATTTTGAAGTTGCAATTTAAAGAGTTGAAATAAGTGTTGAAGTTTTACCATTAAAAAACTTGGTTAAAAATTTTAAACAGATGTTTTTGCGATTTTTTGACCGGTTTTAAAAGACAAAGGTTTATTAGTTAAAGGTGATCAAATCCTTTCACTGTATATGAGTTCAAAGTTTAATTTCTGAACACATAATCCAGATACCTGTACTACAACAATGAGAAAGTAAAAAATATTTAAATAAATTTTAAGTAAAATTATACTAAACAGCCAACACATTCTAATTTTGATTAAAATTGTATATAATTAATTATATATATTCTAATTAAATTTATCTGAAACAAACTGGTTTCCTTACTTTTTTTAAATAAAAGAAATTATAATTTTTAAATAGAAAAAATAAAATTAAAGTCATAGAAATACATAAAATTCATAATGCTACATTAATAAGTGACAGATAGAATATAATTGAAAATAAAAATTATTTGATAGATTTCTCCAGTTTAGATAATTTATGATAATAAATTCTATACTGACGGGTTTTATCAATACTGTTCAATTGCTTTCTTATAGCGAATCAATCATTCAGTTATTTGCAGTTTTAAAATCTAGTTCTGACAAGCGTGGATCCAGAATAATTTTGAGAGGGAATAATGTGAATTTTTTCTGAACAATTTTTGAGAAATTATAATAATTATTTGTATAATTTTTAGTTGATTCGAAAATCTGGTTCATTTTGCGGTAGAACGGCAAGTTTCTGAAGTATACTCCGTGCTTTTGCCCCTTCTACACGTTTTTAAGCAACATCTCAGAAACTATTCACCCAATCGTCCAGTAAAACAGATTTTTGCATTTTTTGGGCCAAAATATTTCGATTCTTCAATTGTTATCCAAATCAGAGGCAAATAAAATTTTCTCGTAATTTTGAACCAAAATATATAAAAATCGGATTCACTTAACGAATGTGTGATAAGTTTGTTAGATATCACCTGAAATGCCGTATGAAAAGCCTTTCTTTTGGAGTAATTTTCAACATTTCGCGACAAATACTTATTTTATCATCAAATGACAATGATATTGATATTCGTATTCGAGAGTAACGGAAACAAATATTCCCATTAACTTTCGTATTAGCGAATGTGAGAAATTCAACTAGTTTTTATTTACAAACTATTTACAAGTACGATGGTATGAAAAAAGTATGCAAATATTTTAAAAGTATTACTTTAAACTTGTGTGGAGCAGTTGTGTGGTATAGTTTTAGACAAAAATTATACCTCATTTCACAACAATTCTTGTTTACTCTTAACGCACATACAATCCAAAATTTTTTGACAATATTGTAGCAAGGCAACGCTCGTAAATATTTCAATCAATTTGAAAATTGCACTACCTTAACTTATTTTAATTTCACAAATTTTTGCACTCTACCCCATCAATCATTCTACTACATCAATCAGAATACCGGAAGTGATATTTATATTATATTTGACATAAAAATTATTTTTTAATGATTAATTAAATTAAATTAGACTACTTAATTGAATATAAATAAATATCAGTGACTAAATTAAATACTGCTGTTAATTAAATGTAGAAAGTATATAATGTTTATTTTGGAACGTCTTGACTTGCTGCTCACTTCTTCTTTTTTTTTGATTTATTACAGAAATTATAAATAATTATTAATTTCATATAAATTTTTGATTCAATAATTTTATAATTTTATTTACAGAGCATGACGTACCTATGTGATTATCTCAATTGAAATGTATGACAGATTAGGTAGAATATATTTTACAAATCATTTATGTAAAATACAATCGTATTATTATCGACTATAATCGTATTATATTATTAACTTAATTATTAATTACAAAGTACAGAATGTTCGGAAAAAATGATTTGATGAAATTGTTAAAAATAAATAATCGATCGCTAATTAATTTAAATTTAATATTCATAGCACATTATTTCATTCATTTAAAACATACATTATTTCATTCATTTAAAAGTAGACAACAAAGGTATTCGTTAAATGAATAATCAGGTGAAAATTCATATTAATATTATAATCAAAAGATATAGATCTTATATTTCCGCGTTCAATGGAATATCCAAGTTTAATAGAATAAATGCTAAATTAATTTTTGTACCTCAGCGAAAACTGATCGAATTTTTAACTATCTTCAATGGTTCATTCGAAAGCTTAGCAATTTTTAGTTCTAGAATCCAATTTTCAATTTTTATTATTACGCCTATTTCTTTATAACGAGGGTTGTATATATGAGAAATTTAATACCCTAGTTTTTTATGAAGTTTGGAAGCGTACAAAAATTCTAAAAATTAAAATCTTACTGATTTCTCTTGAAAATACGTAGGCAAGTGTTCCCGTATGAGCTTTCTGATCGAACTTTGTCAAATTAAAATAGATACTTTCGACCATAATCTTCTGTAACATTTATCGCACGGTCACATTTTAGTCTGATATTGTTTGAAAACTGAAAGTATATATAGATCGATAAAAATAAAAATATATATATATATATTGATAAAAATACTTGGAGAATATTTTAAGAGGTTTTGATACCAAAAAAAATGAAAATGATCCAAACAAAATTTTATTTATCAATTAATCATCCTTTTATACGTCTTTTGTGAAAAATTCATATCGATTCTCTGTACCGTTTAGGAGAAATTAAATATCAAAGTCAGTGTTTTTACCAAAAAAAAAGTTTTTCATTTTTATGCACAGTTCTTAATTTTGGTATGATTTTAAAGCTTAAAACTTGAGGAATATTGATAATAGCTTTTATATGTAAATAGTAAAATATTTCTAAAAGCACTTATTGACTAAAAACCAACATTTATCGACTTCTTCATATACCATCATGTAAAAAGAACTGTTTTTAATATTTATTTCTCGTAAACCATACACAGAATCGACTGTATAAATTTCAATACAGAAGGTGTATTAAATATACTCATTAATTGAAAAAATTTCAATTTTTTGGTAACACTTTCGTTTTGGTATCGAAACACCTTAAGGTATGTTTACAATAGATAATATCTTTTGTATGTCGACATACATTTTTTCATTTTATTTTGAAAAATTTGATGACGTTTTGGTTACTACCATGGGAGCTTGAACAAAGCTAATAGTTATAAAATATTACGTTTATTTACATAATCATGTTGCCAATGCGATGGATATCTATCTATATCACGTCGTAAATATATATTATTTACCTATTTCTCCATAGGTATTTATTTAAATTTCTATAAAATAATTTTTTTAAACAAAATGAATAGATTTTAAAATATTCTCAATATGTTATTATTATTCATGTTATTATTACTATAATTAACTGATGATTTTTACACATTTTTTTTTATTAAATATATTGTTGAATAGATAATTTCCTAATTTCATACTGTTATTATTTATTAATCTCTACCCATTATTTTAATACAATTTTTTAGAAAGCATTTTAAATTGATTATAATTTATGCACAGTAGTCAGTCCATCAAGGAATTCACTCATTCAATTCAATGTCCATTATAACAATAAAATTGTTCAAATATTAAAAAAAAAAAAACTACTTTATGAAGCTGGCTGGCCTGGGTAGGGTATTCTCTTAGAAATTTGACACCCCCTAACATAAATATTCAAACCTTAATAAAAGTCAATTAGATGAATTAAATAGTTTTAAAATTAAAAATATTTCATTTCTTTGAAAATTTTTTATGAGAATTAAAAACATCATTACTTAATGGTGGAGGTGCAAGGAAATTAACGGTATACTAGAATACTAATACATATAACATTTAAGTGGCTTGGCGCTTCCACCTTTTTAATACATTGGTTTTAGCTTTATCATTCAAGGTTTACAAGTAATTATCTTAGATTGTGAGCCCACAATGGAACGAAATTTCCACGATTCTTCTAGTCGTCTCCTTCAGATTATTATTAAAGTTAAATTTGTTAAGAATGAAAATGTATTAACCGTGGCTCGAAGTATCAAATTTATTTCACTCGAGTTTTTTGAAGTTTTTGTGTATCGTACGTGTTACAAGAAAGTTATTGATTACACAACATTAACAAAATTACAGGAACTTTGCAAGTATTGAAAAATAGAGAGTATCAAAAATATTTTTAACACATACGCCAAACAAAAAAAAAACAATCTTTTCTATAAAATCGATACCCGAGCCACATAACTATATTCATCGTCAAAAAGGCGGATAAATAGAATTGTCAATAATTGTTAGTTGTTTTAAGTCTTGGTAGCTTAAAATCTAATCAGAAGAAAATCAGGAAATTTTTAATTTTTGTACTTTTCCGTGAGGCTAGAGTTATTAAAATTTAATACTATTAATATTATTAAGAAAGTGCTGTGTACGAGACGAAAATGTCTTATTGATATCAGAAACTCTCGATAATTTGCTGTATCATCTTATTCTCGTTCATCTAATATCGTTTTGGTTTCGTCTCGTATTGCCTCGGAGAAAATGTATAGACAATAGCAAAATTTTAATTTATATTAATACTTGGCTCATCAGGTTTCTTTCAATTACACATTCCCGTCTCAAACATATTTTTGAATGGAAACGAGATTGACTAACGTACCTACTATTTCGTGTGAGCCCCTAATTACGAAATTCTTTCTTTCATGAAAATAGAAGCGACCTTTTGAACTACTTTTACATAAATTTATTCATTAAAAAAAAACAAAATTGATTGTAGAAATACTGTATCACTTCTGTAACTTTTAAATAACAATAATTACAAAATGATGAAACCTATAATAACTCACCTATATAATACACAAACATAGGTTATAGATGAAAAAAAAGGTAATAAAAAATATTGAAATAAATGAATTTAATTATAGATGTTCTCAAGTGAACAAACAGTTCTTACCCATCATATCAAACATCTCTAAAAATGAATCACGCAGGAGCTGCGAAAACTAAGCAAATTTTTTCAATTGTCACTAAGAGTAAAATAATCTTGGGTTTTCACCTCTGACTTTTTGCATACAAGGAAATAATAGAATTTCATAGAATTCAATAAAGCAAAGTTTACATCTATAACGTGAGTCCAACATGAAAATTTTGGGCTTTTTCAAAACAGAAAAACTTTGATTGCAAATATCTCGAAAACAATTTGAATTCAAATAAATACTTGTATTACCGATTTAAAGAACAAGAAATTCTCGATGCACTTCTTTTATACGCACCGATTACGAGTGGGCAATAAATGTGGGCTCTAGAGAATTTACAAGCAAATTGCAACATACGCTATAATTCCGAGTGGACATTAAATATGGGCTATCCGCTAAATATTACTACAGACAAGTTATAAAGAACGTAATTTTCACTATTTTCTAAGTAATCAATGAACCAATAGCAGATTTTCGTTGAAGAGGAAATTCGCTAATACGTGTATTTGAATACTAATATCTAAAACAATAGTTACATAGAAAACTATTAAAATGTATTAATAAATATAAAATATTTCACTTCTGTTAGCTTGCAATATTGTATACGTCTATCTTTGTAACACAATGGTGGAATAAAGAAAGCATTATTCATTATTATTATTAGTTAGTTATAATTATAGTAATTAGTAATAATAAAGCAACGTTATTGTTTTTATTTTAAATAATTATAAAATATTTATAAAGTATATTATATGCTATCTATATCTATCTATGTAGTGGCTGATGCCCGTGATTTCGTACTTGAATTTCAACTCTTTAGGTTTTAGGAGGAAAGAAGTTTTTTCTTACGCCCACTACCTTTAACGATCTGTTATTATCTGCCTTGGAATCCAAAATAGCTTTTAGTTTAAAAAATTGTAATTATTGGTGGTAGTTGTATTGATAGTAAAGATAGCTATGAATAATTATTAAAATGAATGAATAAATAGATTTAAAAAAAATGTAAAATAAATTTTGTCCTGTGTCCTTAATCTTCCTCTTGTAAAATAAAAAAAAGTAAAATAAAGTTTGCCCCTTATATAATAAGTTAAAATTGTTTATTTAAAGAGAATCGGAAAAAAATACACACGTACCAGGAGTCGGACGGTCTCTTGGATTCAGGCCAAGCACTTTTAACCAACTGGACTATACATGCTCTAGATACAATGTATAATTTTTTCAACTCAACGAATATTGTTTTGTTTATCAATATTATATAATTTTCTTTATTATTTATGCTTGTTTACAAAAAGTTTTGTATACAAATTTTAAACGTCAAAATATTTCGATTAATTATTATTGATGTTAATTACAATACAAAGGCGTAAATTATAAAAACAAATAGGCTTCCGAGTTAGCCCTAGTAAATAAAAATTTAATAAATTAAAACTGTTTCTTTGAAGTATATAATAACATAAATATACATTACATTTTCGCAATCAGATTACTGAAATTTTCGCGAATTTTCGCATGGAGCATTTTCACATGAAACTTTTGGTAGCAAAATAATTTGACACTAGTTTGCAAATCAAAATGAATTGAATGAAATTTACAAATAAATAAGCTCGAAAACCGACTTGTTGAAAATTATTTTTCAACTAGTTTGTAATCTAAATCTAGACAGGTAAAACTTCTCTAATTTCAAAATCAGTGAAATATTACTAAGAAAATAATAAAGCATCTTATTAACAACTCAAGTCGATTTCTAGTGACGAACGCACACAGTAAAAACAGGCTATTATTTTTTAATAATTTATATAGATAAAACTAAATGCTGTTTTTATTTGCAATTTTTTAAATATTTATTTTAATCTTCATTAGGTATGCATTAAAAAGTCTGCTGTTTTTATATTAAAATAATATTGACTTGCCTCATTTTGTTTATTATATTATTTAAAAAAAGAAAATAATATAATCGAGTCAGGAAAAAAACTGCATTTTAATGGAAGCTGAATTCGAAAAAAAATTATTAAGTTCGTATCATATAGAGCAAGAGCTGGCTGCAAAAATCAGGCATATCGAGTTACCGGATGAAGCATTTTTTAAATGATACTACTCACTGTAACTATTAAAAAAATCATTTGGTACCAGGGCAAAAATGGTGAATAAAATTGCTATATTTATTCTTTTGTACAACTGCAGCAATCGAATAACCGCTTGAAACTGATTTTAAAAATTAGTTTTAAGTGAGTAAAGAAAAATATAAACAAGTGCCTCGTTAAATCTGATGCTGACCCTAAGGCCCGACACCTTTTTTAATTGTTTCCTTTTTTTTTGGTTAAACTATAATCAAATTAAAGTTTAAACATTTTTTATTAAGAAAATACATTAGTGCCACTTCTATTCTAGTGACAAATGCCTGGCACGATACTTTATAATTTTATATCTCATCAAGTCCTATTATTTTCATTTCGTTAAAATGTATTGCTATTTCATCCGATATATACATGCTTTACAATTTTCACGGTAAAGCTGTTTAAAATTCTTTATAAAAATGAAAATTATAATTGTATTTTGAGTTTTATCGTATTTGAACATCATTTTTTTTAGAACGAAGAGCCTCACTACACTAAATGTAATTAGAAAAGGATAGTCTGCAATTTTCAGCTTTATATACTTTATTCCGAACATACAAAAACAATTAGGCAAACCAGAAAGCAAAAAATTTATCCGAAGCGAAAGCTTGGAATATACTAGTTATTATTTTAAGTTCGTTTTTTGAGAATTTGTGGAATTAATAAATGTGTGTTCATTGACTGTTAAAACAAAAAACAAAAATTGTAAAAATATTCTAACAGATTAACTGTAATAATATATGAGGGTGCTAGTTTATATGAATATTTGATATAATATATAAAATATTTATAAAAAAAAAAAGTTGTACTAACTCCACATAACCTCAATATACAGATGTTAAAAATTGTTTAAAAGCATGTTCATCAAACAATAATACTTTTTATGAAAACAAAACACCATAGTTTTAAATATTTTAGTGAAAATGAGATTTATTAAGAATCGGTAAATTTTCGACACTGAAAAACATCGTGGATATTTCGACAATTCATCTATACAGGAATCATCAACATATTTTGAAATTGAAATGTAACCTAATTTAAATTAGCCAGCTATTTCAAATAAATTCACTTTAAAAACTAATTTACATACTTTGTATAGACGTAATAAATATGTTTTATAACAGTAATCTATATACGTTTGAGTATATGCTAGTTATATAATTATTAAGTATGTTACACTTAAGTTATACACAAAAATATAAATGATTTTTGTATTAATTCATAATTATTATTAACGGTGTTTGTTGTTTATAAGAGTTATGAATTATGATTATCAAAGGTAACCAAGCGTAATGCATCATCATATCTTATTTAGATATATGATATTTTATATGAAAATATTACACCAATAACAGGGTAATGATGTATGTAAGTTAGTGTTGGATTGAATTTATTTACGTTAATAATGTGCATAACATTAAACCATTGTCAGATCTTAAGATGTTTTTACGGCAAAAATGCCCCACAAAGAAGGATAAGAGAAGAAATGTTTAATTAATTCACGTTTTTCCTCTCACTTGTTAACTAATATTTTTGAACCTGCCAATTTTCCTATGTTAAACATTATGTCCACTGATAAAATTACTATTAGGACAAAAATAAGTTAACAATTTTTTTTTTAAATTTCAGGTTGTGAATTACCGGCAACCATGTACTCTAATCAAAACTCGATAACGAAATCGGTGGAAATACTTTAAGTTACGGAAAAGGAACTTAAAATTCTTTAAATAAATGTAATTTATAACTTTATTTTGAGTTTAATCATATTTGTATCTAATTTTTCATACAGTTTAGAAACAAAATTGTTACAAGTTTATTGAAATATTTGAATAATAACACTACTAGCTGTGAACTATCCGCTTTGCTAGGCAACATCCTCATTTTCACCCCTTCCTCCATATTCCCTTATGTAGGAGTTACAGTTTTATAATGTACACGTCATGCTCTTTTATTTGATACCCCACTTGGGTTTATTTGAAAATATGCGATTATTCATCCCCTCTTTCTCCACCTTTCCACCCCTCGAAGGTTAAAAATAGACAAAAATAATCCTTGAAGCTGGTTGTATATTTGGTCAATTTTTAATTTTAACCGATGGACATTTTTTTAAGTTTTTGAAGCACATACCTTTCAACCCCTTACTCTACTATATTATGCATGTATTGTAAATAAAAATCTTTTTCTTAAATCACTCTATCTATTAGAAAAGGCCGCATCAAAATACGTTGCGTAGTTTTAAAGATTTAAGCATATATAGGAATTAGGTTCAGACAGACGAAAGCGACTTTGTTTTATGCTACGTAGTGATTAAATTATCAATTTGTCCAGGTTTTTTCATTCCATAGCACACGAGTTAAAAAATTAAAAAATAAACTTGTAATAAATTTGAGTAAAGATCAAAATAATGAAAAAATTAAAGTGCGAATTTTTATGGGTATTAAAAATATTCTAAGCAACTTTTTCTAATAATTTTTTCGATATCTCAAACCATCTCTGACGCTAGACAAAATATTAAGAATCGGCCCTATTTTTCCTGAGTTTAAAGTTCAGATTTTGATTAAGTAACTTAAAAAATGTGACCCTGTATAATTATACAAAATTTCAAATCGATATTCCTTTAAATAACGAAAATATTAGGGTACTTAAATGCGAATATACAAAAATATTAAATTAGCTACGTATTTGTTCCAAAAAAACTGGTATATGTAATTAAAAATGAAAAAAAAAAATATTAAAAAATTAAAAAAAACCTTTAAATATCCATTTCGTTTTCCATTACTCCGACCATTTAAATGTGTTTTTAATGGCGGTGGTGAATAATTTGTATCAACTAATAAATTTTCTACAGATCGTCGTGCATACATATTTTCTCTTAATTTTCCATTTCCATATTTGCTACTACCATGTGACGATGTCGATAATTTTTTTTCATTATTTTTATTCGACGATAAAATATTATTCCCATTTTCATCATGATGATCATCCCATTCTGAATTCACTTCGACCACATCCGAACGTATATCGTCCATGGAACGTGAACGTGATTTCGCATTACTTATATTACAATGGCACGTTATTTGTTTTGTTAAAATTTTTATATCGCCATTACCATTTTTCTTTGATGAGGTGTGACGTCTTCGTGAAGCTGCTGGATCTACCATTAATAAACGATCACCACCACCGTTTCTGGTTGAACCATTGGACGTCATATTTGGTGGTGGAGGCATTGCACTTCGATAATACGGTGGTGCCAGGAAATAATAATCACGTCCTTTGGACGATTGGTAACCAGGACTTGAATAAGCTGTACTATTTGTGGAATTTGTATAAACACTGTAATTGTTATAGTCACGCCAATCTGGAGTATCCGGTGGCAATCGAAATGAGTATGAATTACGTGTATTTGGTGCAGCTAAAGGTACAGATGGTGGTGGTCCACGATACATTGGAGGCCAGGGACGACGTAACATTGTTGGTTCTGGTAATAATTTTTGGTGATGGTTATTGCTGTGTAGTTTTAATAATGAATCACCCATTTTTAGTTTTAAATAGTTACACTCATAATCGAATCGATCATTTGAAATTGTTTTTCAAATTGTTTTTATTTTTATAAGTTTTTTATTATTGTTGTGGTATTACTTCACTTTTCTTTTTTTAATTTTGATGTCACATTCATTTAAATATTGAAGATTTATTTACATTTTTGACCTTAAAAGTAATTTTAAAAGTCTGGGTCATCAAAGATTATTCAATGAAAAAACTGATTCTAAAATTAAATAATATTTAATTTAATAATTTTATGGTCAAAGAGGATATTATTATTTTTTAACTAAATTTAAAATTTCATATGTTATTTTAAAGAATTAAAACGGAAATTCGAAAAATAATATATTCTGAGAAAAAATTAAATACTTAAAAAGGAAATGTTCTACAGTCGACGTAATAACAGAAACTATTTTATATATAATTTATGTCAGTTGCTCTCAGATAACTTCAGAAGAAATAAGAAAAAGGGTCATTACATACAAAAGATAATCCAAAGTAAATGTATCTTATTGACAAGCGTTCAAACAGAAATATTAGGTTCATGAATATCGATCTTATTTTGAGCCATTTTGGTACAAAAATGTTATTAAAAATACCTATTTTGTGCTTTATGGGATGTCTTAGCTCTTCATATGATGATAAAAGGCTTAAAATTTCACATGGATCAACTAACAACATTTTGTTCGATATAAGCAATTACATTTTTAATATATTATATATTTTAAATCATAAAATGATTTAATTTATGATGACACAATGCGGAAGTACAAATCATAATAATTCTATGCTATAATAATAAAACGATATTTTGATTGTCTCATAAACTTTCATTAAGGTTCACAAAATAATAAAATACCTTAAAGGCACTCGAGTAATTCTTATGACATCTCAAATTAAAAAAAAATTGTTTATTAAAAAGTCAAGTGTAGAGATGAGCTTACTCCAACAGACCTAGTGGTTCACGAAAAGATTAAATTAGACTAAAATAATAAATATAGGTATATACATCACGAGCAGAGTTTGGTTTATCTAAGCTATGTAGTTGGTTATTATACGTAAAATGCAATGAAACTTAAGCATTATTTTATAAACTCCCATGACTTCCTATCGCTTTCACCATTTTATACCCATCTACAGATACTGCTACCAAATTTTCTTATAAATGGGCGATTGGATATCTTTAACTAAAACCGTGAGACACTTTGGTAAACTTGTCAAATGGAGGTCACTCACGAAGTTTCAAGTTTGAATTAATGAAAGCACCATTTCTGTTCCACGGTCGATACCTATTTACATATTGCAAACGATTTTGGTTGAATGTTTTTATCGCAAATACAGTCAAGAGCCAAGGTAATTAAAGTGGAAACTGACGCATCTTTTAATTGAAACTATAACAATAAAGAAAATAATACCTTTCTAAATAAATAATAATATATTATTTTTAATTATTGTCTTTTTTTGTGGCAATTATATTATGTGGTACGGAACACTTAGAAAGAAGTGATATTTGTTTTATTTTATGATTGATCTCATGTCATGTACAATTACCAAATTGATTATAACTAGATTACAATTACAACTTATAAGTAGGAATATAGTGAAAGGTGTTTATTCAGGTTCTTTGTTTGGTTATTATTATTTATACTAGATTTGTCTCTTTAATTTGTTTGGTGATTTGTCTCTTATAGTGTTTATACCGGGTGGGTTTGTTTTCAAACCAACTATAGTTAAGTCTCAGTCTTTCTTTCTATTCTATAAATTATTTTGAAAAAAATTATACATATTGCAGTTATAATAAAAATACTTGTAGTAATCGATTACTAGGAAAATATGAACGATTCAAATAAGCAATATAGTCGAATTAATAAACGGGAAAACTTGTCGGAGACTACCAATTTCAAAAATTCATTTTTTAACGAGGTCCTTAGATCTTTAGAAACATTCATCACCACTAATTGAGGGAGTTTCAACCCCCCCCCCTTTTTTTTTTAAACAAGAAATAGTATTTAAAACGAATATTTTGCGAAATTGGTCCTAGGGTGTTTTTTTGGTTGCTGATCACGAATCTGGAATCTACATTCGACAACACCACACTTGAATACGGGATTCGTGCCATTTTTGGTCGAAAAAGTCATTTCTTAGGGCTAAAATTGAATTACAAACTTTTGCTCATGAATTCGCAGCCCAAAATCAACAATACCACACTCCAGCAGTCCGACAGGTTTTCAACATTTTATAGTATTTTGAGCTTATTTACGCGACAAAAGATGGTTTTTTTAATCTGAATCTGAATCTTGACTGAAGTTTCGAACACAATTGGAAAATGAGATCCAGGTTTTTGTCTTTATTTCCAATAGTAGAAGACGGACCATTTATTAAAGTAAACAATTTAAATATAAAACTTTAAAAGCAGTTTTCTGGACACTTTCGATTTTTTAAGACTTTTTAACGTATTTTGACATTCTCTAATCAATAATTTTTTTTAAATACCTACATTTAAATTATTTATCACATTAAGTAGACGTGTCCGTCATCTAGTAGTAAAAATAAAAACAAAAACGTGTATGCGTTATTAAAATATGTCATAATGATTCTGTTTTATTATTTCTGATATAATTCTGCAATCGCTACTTTATACTACAACTTGTTTCTATTAAAAAATAATAAAATTTGATGGAAATTTGTTAAGCCTTAGCGATACACTCTGTACATACAATACTATATTCATTTATACGTTTATATTAGTTCAATGCAATCATGAAACAGGAAATAAAATATGTTATATTAAAAATGTTATTATTTGTATTAAAATAATAATTAAAAGTTGTTGTCCATTTGTTTTTGTTGTAATTGTAGAGATGTAAAAATGAAGTTGTTTTTTATAAATTATCATTCAAATATAGAACGGAACATTATTATTTGTCAAAGTAAAAACTATTATTAATCATAATTAAATTAATTAGAACATAATATTAGTTGGTACAATTGTAATAGTTCGCACGAGAATCTTCTTTACAACAATTTTCACATTTTATTGCAATTTTCAATATTATTGTATACGATTTTCAAGCAAAAAGTTAAAAATTTGTATTCGCACCATGCATGAGTTTTATTGGAGGCGTTTCCATGGTAACGAAACACTACTTACTATTTTGTATGTATGAATATATTATAATTGTATGGATTGAATTTATAGCTTACATTGAAAATCTAATATTATTGTCTAACATATTTAAATAAGTAATTCTGATAGTTTACATTTAAGAAATAATCTTACAATTTGGTCACTTATTTTCACAATTTTTAATGCAACAAGTTTAATTAATTGTTATTTTTCAATAATTTTAATTTGACAAAATAATATTGTGACAAAACATCCTGAAATTTGACTGTGCATTAGAAAGTGGTTATTTGCGCCATGCATTTATCATTTCAAAGAGATATCTTTTAGTACAAATTTTTTAAAAATGAACTGGGTTGGCGCCATTATAGTTATGCAAGATTTAAAAGAATTATGCCAAATAACTTGATTTTGAAATTGAATTTTAAAAAAGTTAAACAATATTTTGCCAAAACTTGCATCAAAATTAAAAATCAACCCGATTAGAAACACAGATATAAATATGTAAATATATATTTTTGTTAAATATGCAAAACGAGTATTTTTGATTAAGATAATAATGTAACATCTTCATGAACAGTTAGATTACTGTCTACATTCTTATAATAAGATTGAATTTTTATTTTGATAAATACATTTTATTTAAAAAAATAAATAATAATGAATACCTTTAAATACCTCTATCTGTATACTAGGTATCCGGTTTCTTTTCGGAAATAAGTTTTGGTGAGTATACGCAGGGGAATAAATTACATGAATTTTATTTCTTTTTACACTCACTGGTATAGATTTTCGATCAAATATATTCATTAAAAATATTAAAGAAATTTCAAAGCTATGGACAGGCAAATTTTTATTACATCACAGGAATAAAATTAAACATAGTTCCTACCGGGTGTTTCGACACTCAAAAAAGAGTCGTGTCTATTCTCCGGCACTTTAAAAATTTCAAACAATGTATCGGAGGACTGGTATGACATATCGGACAATATTCTACATCGTCGGGGATCAATCATCTTCCTAATAAAAAAAAGAAACTTGGAGGATTAAAAATATTTCGTATCTCTTCGTAAGTTAAGGGCAGCGTTTTCAATATCGATTTTGTTAGAGGATTTAGAATATCTAAGGACTACCAGGCACACAAGTTTTTGACTTTTTTGCAAATAACTAAAAAAAATTCAAGTTTCGTCAAATTTGGAACCAAAATATTGTTTGTGATTTTCTCATTTTTTTCAAAGATAGATGTTTTAAGAAAATTAAAAGAATTTCGGACAAATTATTTGTCTCTAACTTACATAAAATCTTTAATGAGTGGATGTGTACTATATTTTTTCAAGACTCTTAATACGATCTGTTAATTTTAAGCAGTAAAAGTTTTTGAATGAAACGAACTGCTTACTCAACTTCTATATCGAGTTTGTTTTGGTCTTGTATGAATTTAACATACAAGAGCTACCATATTAGCGTGTAATAATACATTACATGTCAATAAAATAGCTAAAATATTTAATATCATATTAATAATAAAAGTGTTTTTAATATCTGTAATGAATTCAATTAAGCTAATCGAACAAAATGTCGATTTTTTTTAATGATCCACATAATTAATAAAATAATCATAAATTAACTTTCATTTTTTTTTCAAATCAAATATATTCTTGTAAATACCTCATGTTATCTAAAAAGAATAAAAAGTAAAGAAAGTATTTATTAAAATACCTACTAAAATGTAATTTTTGGAAGCAACACAAAACATCAGTAAGTAGTTAAATTAAATTGACTCCAATAATATGAATGTGATAATAATATTATTATTATTATATTAAAAAAAATGAGATGAAAGTTATTAAGTTGAAATTTTTAAATAAAAACCATTTAAAATCCATTAAACTACAGAATTATAAATTTTTATATTTTGGAAATATGCCATTATATCTACGATAATATGATTTGAACAAATTATTTTGATGTTATAATAATAATTTAATATACTGTTATTGTATAACGACTCTTATTGTTGGTATATCTTTATTGATAAAAATTAAATTTATATTTTATTGTTATACCTACAATAATTAAATTGTAATTATTAAAAATTAAAGACTGCCGCTCACTGCTTCAAGTGTTTATCTTAAATTTGAGTTTGATCGAATCGCTCATCTCCAAAAGATACGAAACATTAGATGTAGCCTGATCGCAAATTTTCTTGGTTGACGTTTTATCTCTATAAACTTAACTTGAATGTTATTTTTGAGCACCCCTGCATAATGCAAATTTTACTGACATTTTACAAAATACTGACTTGAATGGTATTCAAAATACTTGATTTGAATGTTGTTTTTGACATATTTTAGAAATAAAAATAAGAGAGGAAATAATTTTTTACAAAACTGAATATAAAATTCGAAAAGAAGAAACATTAGCTTTCGAATAACTTTAACAGACACGGCCAAAATTTAAATTCAAAAGGATTTTGCGTTGATAGTGATTTAATGAATGACTAATTCAAAAAACGACGGAATGCAATACTTACAGGAAGGAATTTTAAACAGAAAGAAATATGATCTTCAATGCTTTAATTGGATTGAAAAAAAGAAGTTTTTCAACATTGTTTTCGCTTCCAAATTGAATAAACAACATATTAAAATGGGGAATCATTTATCATCCTTTCAAATCATACCACAAAGCGCTAGGAGAAGATGAAAATTTTTTATCTAAATACTATGAGCTGGAAGTAATTTTAATGCGCTGTAGGTATATGTATTATAAAAAAAATAAAATTAGCAGCACGTATTTATTTCGGATCCATCAATTGTATATCACCGTTCGAATCAAACACTAACCGATGGCGTTTCGCTTTTTCGATGTACCAATTTTTTTTTTTTACAAAAAGATACTATTGAAAGCTACAATTTGAACCCCAGATTCCGTGTGAGTCATACAAGCTGAGAAAATAAATTGCGAAAAACACAATTTTTAGTAAAAAAAAACCGTGCTTTCTCGTAAAATTTCGGACGGATTTGACTTTAGTTAGTCTCATTTTTTTGACGTATTTACTGCACTATTATGTATATAACCTTGTAGCTATCAACGATTCATCATGCGATAAAGAAATTTATAGATTGGCAAGGAAACGATTATTTATTTATACCAGATGTATCACAATTTATATTGCTTACAATTATAAATGAGTTGATCATTACCTTCAGAATTGACAGTCGAAGAAAAAAAAAACATTTATAGTAGGAGCAATTTGTAAAAATCCCCGAGAATTTCTATTAGAAAGATGAAATTTTTCATTCACAAATGCGAGTTTGTTAACGTTTCTTAAATAAAGAGTATAAGTATGCCAAAAATGTATTTTTTTCTCTGGTGTAGTACGCCTTTTTTTGTTTCTTAGAATAAATAACAAAATTTTGAAGTAAGTACTATATGTTCATTACACCGAGGTATGTATCAACGGAAAGAGTCAATCATAAAATCAAATGATCACATTAAAAACACAAAATTCACATGTACCACTAAATAAAGAAAAAGAAATGCAAATGAAATCATTATTATTAATTGAGGGCAATTAGTAAATTAACACAAAATTATGAAGTGTTGCGGAAGTAATCGTTAAAATCATTAAAAATATTCACGGAAGTTAGCGGAAATATATTTGATAAAATTAAATTCAAATTATGTTTTGATATAATTTATATTTCGAAAATATTGATTGTTTAAAAGTAGCAATTATTGAAATACTCGTCAACTTTCAAAAAGACTTATTTCAGTGACATTTGCAAACTTTTAGAAATCGTTGAAGAAATATTAATTGTCCAATATTTTAACTTCCTTTAGTAAAAGCTTCCGTTTTATGTCACCGATTAATGGTCTATTTTAAAGGTTTTAAAGGAAACTATTTGTAATACCCGGGGTTACTCAGGGAACTTTCATGAATCTCTAGAATAAAATGACTAGATATAATATGATTTATTTTAAATAATTTGTCGTTTCAATATTCACTTTGAATTTTCATGTGTAAATATTCTGTGGTATTTTGAGGCTGCTCATAAGAATATGTAATGTATTAGAAAGAAATTTTCATCAAAAATTCGCACCAACTCAAATACTCCCTCTGGAAATAAGTACATATTCTTATCTTCCCATTGCTTCCACTATTAAAAAAATTAAAAGTAACTAAAGACAAAACTATTCCATTAATTATAATCATAATTCCAGTAATTTCCATTTTCATTTGAAAAAGACAGTTGATAATTACTTCTAATATAGATTCGATTTGATAAACATAATACATGAATTGTATTTAATGTTCTCGTTTCCAAAACGGACCCTTATTTTTTAATATTACTTAGAAAGTGATTTACAATAACAAAATGAAAATTATTCAAAGGATTAAAGCACACGTTTTTCACAACTCAGTAGTTTTCATCATTATACAAATAGTTTTGTCTTTTGATACTTTTAATTTAACTATGAAAATTTTCTTGAAATTTTCAGGCTAATGAGTCTGCAATAAATTATTCAACCGGTAAAATGATTTTCTGAAGAAATTTAAACTAAGAAATGGTTCTTTTCCACAGTTTACATTAGATAAACCTTTCAAAAAGAAAATTTTATGATTTATGGATTTTTCGATGGCCTCGCGTTTTAATAAAGAATATTGTCATGATTTACATTCAAAATATCCAAACATGAAGAGACATTTAAGATAAAACAGTTTAACCTTCAAAAATGCAACAAGGAATATAAGAGTGTTTAATGTATGACCTATGTACAAGTTAATTTGAATTTTACATATATGGTAACAATTTTAAATTACGATTATTATTTATTGTCAAAAAAAACCTTGTACGATTTTTATTGAAAACAATAAACAAATTATTAATAAGTTTTTTTTTATATATTTTTATCATAATAATTATTATTGACTAAATTCAAACCACAAAACTTTTAATTTCTGATAATTAATTTGTATAAATAAGGTATTAAAAGGTTATTTTAAAACATTAATGTCATTAATAAAATTCGATTAGTCATTAAATCAATTTTAAACAATTTATACAAAAACCATAATAATTATTATATTGTTACATATTGCTGAATAGTTTTAAAATAGAAATTTTAAAACCAGAAAAAATATAAATCTTGCGTAAAAAAATTAAATGGTGTCTCATTATTCCTAATTTATTATTATCAATTTTATGTAATTGGTCTCATGTTATATAAACAACCCTAATTGATTGCAAAAAATGGAAAATTGTTTGTTAATAATAAACATACTCTGTACCCGTCTCCAAGCGCCGTCCAACACGATTTTGCATATTTAAAAAAACTCGAAATTGGTGGAAACGATGAAAAGTCTAGAAATGCAATGGTATATTTATACTTATATAGGATGGTCCAAGTTATAACAGCTCAATAAATTTATGATAGCATCCTCATTTTCTAGTTATATTAGAAAAAAATATAATATTGTGAATATTATCAAAACAACTACTAAGAAAATTTGGAAATTTAGCATATAATACCCCAAACATGGGACATATCATTATATACCATAAAACTACCTGTAAAACATATTTTTATTTTTTCCCCAGACATTAATGTAAAGTATTTAGTGCCATAAAGTGAATGATTTTGTTTTTTATTTGTCTTATGACTGAAATATTTAATTGCCTAATGGATAACTTATCTAAGTACTCAATATGGTAAACATGGAATCTTCTTTTGTATAAATAGTCATTGTCATCATTAATATGCTTGAAAAATATGAATTTGTAGACAGAAAATCGCAAAAAAGAAATGCAAAATAGGTATTTTTAAAACTTGGACATTTTAATTTTATGTATGCAGGAATAGTAGAAAAAAACATTCTGAAACGTAGGCGTCGACAGATTTGTTTTTTAAGGATATAGGGCATCCAGGTTTTTTTTTTAATGAAATCAAAACACTAAAATAATTCTTTGACAAGTTGTTGAACAAAATTCAAACCGAACTAGATGTCTTATTATTTTTAGTGCGTTTAATAATAATAATTTAATTTGTTCATATTTTTCTATTAATTTCCACTATGCTAAGGAGATGCAAAAGCTTTTTTTTGCACCCCCACTCTTTCGGCGTATACGTTCTGAATGCGGAGCTTATATTAAAAACTTAAGGAAAGTGAAAACAAGAAAAGGATAATATTGTGCAAAGCCGCAACAATCTACCCTAAGAGAAGTTCAATATTAAATAAAATAGATACATCAAAAATCAGATCTGCTAAATACTAATTCTACACGAAATGATCGCAAAGGGTGATTTGAGGAATCAAGTTATTTTTTTCTAATTCAGAATTTCAAATAAACAGGACTCCCCAGTCATTATATCTAGGAAAAAATGATTCCGAAAAATCGATAAAATTCAAGATTTTTTTTAAAAATGTGGTAAATTTTGATAACTGAGATTTTTCTTGATTGCTGTTTAGAAAGAATAGTCTGGATATTTTGATGACATTGATAATTAATAAAAATAATTTGGAAATTCTCTCTTTGCGATCTACAATTTTTTGTAGAGTAAATAGCGTCTGCCTTGTTGATATATACTAATGCAAAAAGTACAAAAATCCAATTTGACCATTGATTGATTATGAAATTTTAAATATTATAAGATATTTTTTAAAAATTATAATCCAAAAAAATGTTACACTTTAAACCAAAAAGACACAAATCACAACACTTATTAGTTAATAGTTAACACTATGAAAAAAAAAATTTTAGACACACAAAAAACACACAATTTACAAACAGTTCACAATTAGATTCACTAAAAATAAGTAAATCCACACATTTACCACAAAAATGATGGTAATTAATTATGTATATTAATTGAGGGCAAACAATGAATTAACAAACAACACTAAAAAAAAGAGTATATGATCATTTAAGCGCGCGATATTTTAAAGTACTGTTTGTAAGTAACGTGTGTAGCTGAATTGTTTGTTTAATGATAATAAGTGTATTATCGCTTCTTACTCAGCGCAGTCAGCAGCCAGCCAGCAAGCGATCGACCTACATCAAGGTGGGTTTATTTTTTTTATTTCTCCTACCTTTTTCTTTGATATCTTTTTTTTTGAATATTTATTTACTCGTATAGTTGTTGTCTATTTCTTCTTCTTCTTTACACATAGCGCGCGCCATTTACTTGCTTGTCCATTATACATATTATTATTTATTTATAACATTTCAAATTTCTGTTATTATAATTATTTTAATAATATACAAGTTTCTCACATCGGACGTTGCACGTTTATGCATAAGAAAATAAAAGATATATTTTATTTTATTTCATTTATAATATCTACTGAAATATGGAGATAAAATTGTTTTTCACATATTACGCAGGTGGTACAACTTCTTTTGCTTGCAAAACAAAATTTCACATTTCCCTAAGGAATCCAAATAACAAACCAAAAAAAGCAGCTTTACATCGGCTTCCGGTGGCCATTTGTTCTAGTTTTAAATTTTTTTGAAGTATTTTCTAGAAAAATTTTTCCGTTTTTTGCAAAATTTTTTCATAAGGCTCACAAGTCAAAATTACTTTCAAATTTTTATATCTCTATCTTATATATTTTTGGAGAAAATGAGCACCAAAGTTTTGCTCTAATCTGATTTAAGAAGTTTTTCGGAGATTCCAATACTTCCAGAACATTATTTTCTAAAATGATATTATTTTAGTGTTTGAGACGTTGGAATTATGCATTGTGCTCTCTTTTAGCTGCGCTCGAAACTTCAAGAAATTTCACATTTTCACCAACCACCATTAAAAAAAGTTGTTCAGTTAATTTTGTCACCGTACACTCGCACTCACCACCAATATTTTAAACTTGCTTCATTTCTCATCGCTTCCACCATTTTGTTCAAAAAATATTTTCGCCACAGTGTTCGTCGTAACGTAATCGCAGAACGATTAATCGAACTTGTCGGATAAAAAAAGGTTTTCGTATGATTTCTCCACTAAATAAATTTATTTTAGACCCCTTACCGATTAGAACACGTTGATGGTACAATCATATGAATTTTTTTTAATCCAGCTCGTTGAGTAAACCATAAAAGTGGTAATACTATGTTTTATTTGGTACGGATTCCTCAGTGAGAGAGCAAACTGGTATAAGAACAGTTTTATTCAAAGTAAGTATTTGAGCTATACCAAACAATCATATAAATAAATATTAATAAATACAGTGAAACTTTTAATTAGCTGCAATTTATAATAATCATATTGGATTATATCAATAAGAACGAAATAAAAATATTCCTGGATTTTCATTTATTTTAATGCTATAACACAGGGCTTCTTAAACTATGGGTCGCGACCCCATTTGGGGTCGCGTAGCAAAATTCTGGGGTCGCGAGAGGTAAAAATACAATTTAACAGAAAATGTTTTTTAACTTGTAAAATTATTGTTATAAAGATAAAATAACAATTATCGTAGATAAATATATCATAAAATCTTCTAGTTCGGAAAGATTGTTTGTGCCTGCATTTCTATTAAGAGTATTATAATAATAACTTGAATAACATTTACTATGAATTATGAAATGTTATTGAAATTAATAAAAATATAAATTTATTTTTGTCAATCTCTAAAAGCAGAAATAATCCCGAGAAATAATTCTCAACAAAATTTCTAGGTATTATTGCTGAAGAAACAGCTTTAACACATATTAAATCCCAATATCGTTCAGCGATAAAAAATGTTGAAGAGGTCTAACGTCCAGCAGTTTCAAACATTCCACCAAGATTTGATTTGTTATGCAATAAAAAAACAGGCACATCCATCTCATTAAATTTTTAACTTAATTTAATACTTACCACGCAACTACTTGAATATATTCGAGAGAATTAAGACGGTCAGATTCCACTTTTATTTTTGAAACTATAATAAATACAATTTTATAATTTTTTGTGCAATTTTTAATTTTAGATTTTTGTATGTTTCAAAACGAATTCTAAACTTATATATTTTCATATGTATATGTATATTGTTACCTAATAAATAAATCATCAAAAAATATTAATTTATTTTTCTTTTATATTTGTATGGGGTCGTCAAGAAACTCGCAATCATAAATGGGGTCGTGAATTACAAAAGTTTAAGAAGCCCTGCTATAACAGATACTTTACAAAATGTTTGACTCTTTGAAGGATATAGAGATGTCGAATTACATTTGAATTAAAGATGTTCATTTAGCAGCCTCTTTTGCTACGCACGAATAACAAGTGATACTTAGCTATAAAATGTTCTTAATCAAGGCGGTTCGACCGTTTAGGGCCTACGATGCCACTGAGAAACCACTGAGGAACACACAGACGCACAGATTAACATTTTAAACTTATAACACTCCTTAAATGATTATCAAAGTGATGGTCATGGACATCAGGTGAGATGAAGAGGATACTTAGAGGGCTATCATTTTTTGGTACAATTTTTTTCAAATATTTAAATTGAAATTGAAATATTTGAGTTGAGTTTGTTCTTTTGAATTATTATTTTGAATTACTTAATTATTTTACCATTTCACTTTTCAAAATGAATTGAAAGAGGTTTATTTGACCATTCATTTCCATAGTAATTATTTATATGTTAAAATTATACGTCATGCCTTTTCCAAACTGAATCTATTTTGAAGATAATCACCAATTTTTTAGTTTTTTCGAAAACGGATCTGTAAGCTTGGACTTGAAACATAGCTAAGTCAACACTCTCCGTTAAATTACCTTTCAAATGAAACCGAAAAAAATTAAAATCAATTCGTTCGTTTACGCGCTACGATGCCACAGACAAACAAACACACAGACACACACACATAGCGGTCAAACTTATAAAACCGCTTTTTTTAATTCGGGGGTTCAAAATAAAATAAAAAAAATCAAATTAAATTATGAAAACGAATCAATCTTCTGAGGTCTGAAATTCCATCAAACATAAAATATCTTAATCTTTCACCAGACATACAATATTTTCGCTTTAAAACGGTTACCAAGTTATTTTTAATAAAAAAACATGAATATTTATGCAAAATCACACACTGAATAGTTTTCTATCAAATAAATAATAGATACTTTTTTATACAAAACATACTCCGTAAATCATAAATGAAATGAATGATTTATAAAAAGACATCCTGTATACAACTAAAACACCACAAGTTCATTTTATTATTATTTTTTTACAAATATTTTCTCATAAATAATTATAATTATTGTTGATATTGAAAAACTTTCTTTACGGAAAACTCATACAAATCATCGATGTACATAGTTTTAGATAACAATCAAACAGGATTTTTTATTTTAAAATCGGTCAAGCATAAACTCCATACATGAGCCATTAGTAGCGGCAATTGTATTATTTTCAATAATATAATTGTTATAAAATTATTGTACCGCCTTCGATTTGCGTTTCATAAAGCGTGTTTCAAAAAACCACGCCAATAAGTTAGGTGCGTGTCCAAAAATTATTTATTATTGAGATATTGGAGTAAAAAAAGGAGAGAGGGACACCCGATAGGAACTGTATTCCTTTTGTACCTTGGAACTATATTCCTTTGATACCTTTAGAAGCCAAATACTTGCTCGATTCTTTAAGAATTTAATTTTATAGTTACTTTTAGTTTTTACTGTATGAAATAATTGTAGTATTAACTTAAAAAAGACTTAATTACTTCAGATTTAGTAGTCAACCCAATATGTGCGTACATTACGTTTGGTTTGATTAGGATAATTATTATGTAAATTGATTCCTTAACATGTCTAGAAAATATCGGTATAGTGTTTTTTTTTTCTTTTTTTTTTTTACAAGTATTTAAAACGCCTTTTTCTCAAATTGTTTTTTTAAACTTTCCTTCATCATAACTCGAGAATGGTTCAACCGATTATCTTAAAATTTATAAGGTAGACTCAGCACAAAAGGTCCAAGTATTTTTTTATTATTTATTTCGTAAAGAAAACATGACATTTGAAATTTTTTTTCAGCAGTCTGCTAAAAAACTGTTTTTCAATATTTTCACCTGGTTCTAGTGCATTTGATGCATTTGATCGAATCACTCAGATAAGCCAATCAGGCGAACTCATGGAGGAAGTAAGCGTCCTTTTTTCTAGACGGGTGTTTTCGGAGTGATACAACTTCCGTTCGAATGAAGATTTTGCATTGAATTTTTTTTACATAATCATAATAAATAAATGATAAAAAAATTAAGTTTTAAATGGGCTGTCACACAGGAGTAAGCTATTATTTAGTTGATAAAGCTGTTTTTAGTAATCACTCTGTTCTGCACTCAACCAATGTACAATTCTTATAACCAAAATAAAATAAATATGAATTACGGAACCCTAAAAATAATATAATTTATTTTATTTATAAATTTTATGCATAAATAATTAACATAATATTTTCTATAAAAATAATTTTCATTGTATAGAAAAGTTGTGACTTATTTAATATAATATTACTAGACAATTTGAAATTATAATTAATTTTTAATAGTTTTTAATATTATTATATTTAATTAATTAATAGTTTTAATAATTTATATTAAATACTATGTATGATATATGAAAATAATTTATTGTATGGTAAATGAATCACCATTCACAATGGGTATGGAAATGGGGTATACTGGAACGGTATATCAGAGGATGGTACGTAGTTGAATTTTTTAAATCATGCGGTGATTTCCATTAAAACTTTAATTTTTTACTTTCGAGAACAAAGAGGAATATTTTATCCACATTACAATAGTTATAAAAAATGGCGCTTTAATTATGATGTAGGTACTTATATTAAAACATGAGCTCTGACTGAAGTCTTAGAATACAGAAGAAGTTTGAATAAAGAATTTATGCAAAATTTAGTAAACAAAAAAAAAAAAAAGAAAAAAAAGTTAATGTTGTTAAAATTCTTTGAGTTGACAAAATTGCCTTATATGCCTGGAGCATGTATGGCCCAGTTAGTAAAGGTGCTTGGAATAAAACCAAGGGACTCTGATTCGATTCCTGGTATATGTGTATTCCTTTTGCAGAATAATATTAATCGAAACTTGACTGTGATGTTTTAATTTGTATACAAAAAGTGAAAAAAACCAATTGGGATCAGTCATGAAGACTGTCGACGGAAGTGAAAATTTAAATCTTTGAAATAACTGTGTATTTTTATATATTTTTTTATTAATTATTAACGTCATCCATTAAAAGTAATCAGAAGTTACCAAAGGACAGAATCACTTATTTAATAGTTAGTATTAACAGACAGAATCACTTATTTAATAGTATTGTGCAGCTTTTATTATTATTACATAGGTCTCGTTTGTTTGATTGAAAAAAAGTTTTAGTTTATTAGCTTACGGTGTTATATCTGGAGCTATATTCATAGCATATTGATGACGCGAAACCATACTATTTTACCCTACCAAATATTATTTGGTATTATATCAAGGAAATCAAATTCGCTAAAAAAATATGAATTTAAGCAAATGAAATAAACTTATATTTGACCATATTCCCATTAAAAAAATTTGATATCAAAAATGTATTTCCCCTTTTAAAAAGCCTGACTAGATTAAAATGTATATTTTACTATTATCTACACCATTTGTATTAATTTGCACTTAATTATTGTATTAAAATTGAATAAGTGTTAAAAGAAAATTAATTTTTTGGGATTTATATCGCCACCAAATACAAAAATCAATTTCTATTTATAAGTAAGCTAAACTTGATTCAATATGAAAATTTTCTGAATCGAGAAATTTTCAAGGTTATCAGTAATTACATTGGGACGTCCCGTGAATCTGTATAAAATTTATAAAATAGTAGATATTATAAATTAAGATAGTACAATACTAAAAATCAACAAATATCTTATTTGATACTTTCACTTTATTTGTTTAATAAAAGAAATAATATGTAGATGCCTAAACCAGATGCAGAAAATTCCATGGTTAATTTTGCATTCAATAAAAATGTTTAATATAAATTTTTTTTGAATACACAAAAGATGATCTTCTAATTGAAATATTTATAGTAAAATTAGTAATAGTCGTCACTTCTTTGTACACAATAAAATGAATTTGTTTTCTTAATGCAAACAAACTTTGATAAATAATTTCACACTTTCATTGATTTTATCAATTTCACGAATCACGAGCTTATGCCTATTTAGATTTTAGTACCTATAATTATGTTTACATCGACTTTTTAAGAAGATACAAAATTTAGTGATATTTTCTAATAGCTACATAAAATATTTTTGGTAAATTGTGTGCATATAAGGGTGTTGAATCCAATAATAATATTCATTTCCTTCTAATACGTCAAATTTCCTTGCAAAACACATCACAAAAATAAAACTCGGAATTTTAATTAATTTGAAATTTGGTTAGTTGGGATGATTGTCAATTGACCTTTATTTGTCTTTGAAACAAGTTTACCTTCTTGGTCGAGAAAACATTTCTTTCTTCTTCTCGATGCTCCTAACACGTTCTCGCTTTTCATCGTCGTGTTTCCCGAATGGATTATCACAAACTAATCAGCTATCGTTAATTTATTGGGATATGGTCAACTGACAATTTTCTAGATTTTTCGAACGTGTTTTGTAGGAAAACCTGACGAGACATAATTTTTTTTAATATGTTACCCAGTTTCAGTGGGTAAAACGTACAAGAAGCAGTTAAAAAGTGCAGTTTTTAGTTGCGAACCTGTGTAATTAACGAAGTCCTCCTTTGTTAATGGCATTTTGAATCCAAAAACTGTAAAAGAACTTTAATTTTGCTCTTTTATTGAGATACTTTTGGAATATTCTGGCTAATAGCTTTGTTTTGTAATTAACTAATCAACTATAAATTTAACAAAAGTTGCAGAGTCTGATGATGCATGGACCTAGTTTTCCGGGTTGCCTTAATAGTCAAATTAGATCCAAAAAGGTGAGAGGTAGATTGACAATTTAAATTAAGTTGCAATTTTAAGTTAAGGTAGTTCCTCCGCGACCGTCCAGTCAAAAAGTTTTGGACTAATACTATCATTCAGTGCATTAACTGTGCTATGACTATTATACATATACCATATATTATTTTCAAAAGACTGTAGTTCCTCACTACTGTTTCTAGTATAAATATAAACACACACACTATAACATATGCCTTTAACATTAGTCTTCATATCTTTTCCACAAAAATCATCGCTAAAACGAGTTATTTATTTAAGTTTTTTATCGAAACTATATGGTAAATAATTTTTATTTTTATTTATATATTTTCTAAATATAGTATTCTACATTATATTAGTTTTTCATAGAGATGGTGGACGTCATTCATTGGTAAATAAATATAATATTTGTAAATTTGTGTATTTTTATACACTTCTCCCATGTACACGTACAAATTGCGTCACTTTTAATTGCTAATATCTCATGTATGGCATGGTAAATCATCTTCTAATTTTAACAGCAAGTGTATTATGAATTAAATATTTTTTATTCTGAGTTTTGAGAAATTCTTGGAATATCACTTTCGTGTAGGTACTACCTTAAGTTGATTCTCATAAATAAACTAACATTTTTTATCTACAACATTATTGCACTTAATCGAAAGAAAATACACTTAAAGTTTATCGAATTGTAGGTCAAAGTCATGGACACAGGCAAATGTTCTTTATTGTCCTTGACAAGTTTTGGCTAAAGCATTTTTCTGTAGTGTTTTCTTTCGATTAAATGTAATAATACTATTTCTAAGCCGCCCTCCGAAAGTTAACGATTTTCGAAAAAATGTTTAAATAAAAAATATTAGTTTTTTTATGACGGTCACCTTTCTAATTTATTCTATCTTGGTTAATTGGCAACCGAGCTATTAGCGGTAATAGGTTGAATTGGTCCACCCTATATGTTATTCTATAAAAACTGCGTCACTGCTATCTTCAATTAAAATTTTTGATGGAGTCAATGGCGGATCGGTAGTGACATTTCATTTGAGAATATTTAAGCAAGAGGTGAAGAGAACTGGGGCTATTACCATTAGTTATCGAGCCGAAACTCACAGGATTGTGGGATTGATTTTCTCATGTGCTTCTTAGAAGTGGATATATAGAAATGCATTCCACATAGTCGCAAGTCGCCAGAACTAGCATTTATTATTAGCATGTAGTTAAATGGCCGTAAAAGTAATATCGAAAGTATGAGATTTGTAGAAACTATTTAGATAATTAAAGAATTTAACTATGACTACCACGAACTTAAAATACAAATAAGTATTTTTGTTACGTCACCTAGAAGGTTAATTTTAATAAAAGTAAGTAGATACACCAGTGTAATCGAAATATATGGCTACAAAAACATATTGCCAAAAATATTTAAAAAAAATTCCGAAATATTAAAACAGTTTTAAAACATTCAATTAATACTAAAATATTCATCTAATAACAGACAGTTGCGAACGCTAAAAGAATAAATTAAATCGTAATACACTAATTAATAAATAAATAATTCTCGGTCAAAAGTCATCTGGGCATCGCAGCATATTGTGTGCTACTTTAATCTCTATTATAGGCAAATACTAATAATCACACATCAATAAAAACAAGATTTCAAACAAAATGCACACACAACATCTATACATTTACACTAAATTCCTGAAAAACAAGTTTACCTTCTCTGATATGTTTAATAAGATAATTCAAAAAGAAGAAAATATATGGTCATTTATTTATTGATTCGCATTTAAAAATTTGAGTAAATCAAAGAAGAAAGTAAGAAAAAAATGCTTTTAACCAAGTGAGAATCATCATTTAGGTTAATCTTTTTTTAACACTAATTGTAAGTATACGCAATTAAAACGAGTTGTTACTGCACGTACCTTGGCAGTACGCATCGTGTCGCTTCCTCTTTCATAAATGAGCGTCTATTTGAGATAATAAATATTCGCAGAGCGAATTGTTTCTCCCTGAGAGAGTTTTATCAGCGAATTCTTGTTACTCGCTCGCTGCTTCACTTTAAATTACGTTAAAGTGGACATTTCTATGGCACGTGTATCAGTTTTAGCTAATTTCGGGTTGCATTCTTATGTTTTATATAGTGATTATAAAAATACCTATTTGATTAGCGTTAATGAAACCTGATTTATAAATCATAAAGGATGATCAAATAAGAGTTATCCTTTTTTAATCTTATATATAAAAATTCATCTTCAGGGTGTTTGTGGTCACAAAACTGGAAAAGTAGTCGATGGATTGACTTGATGGATTGATTTCAACAGGTCATTGCATTTATATCCAAGAGTGTTTTTACATTTGTATTATAAAAGTTCCATGGGATTTCGCTAATTCTTTTTCTGTGGGTTAATTATTGTCAGGAGAATGTTTGTATGATAGAAAAAATTAAGGAAGTTGAGCGGAGCATTAGAAAATTTAAGAATAAATATTAAATGCAATAAATGGTGGAAACGTTATTATGTGTTTATTTGCGCTCCCACCATTATATTTATCTAGAATTGTGAACAGGTATTTGAATAGTATTGAGGTATTATTTATTATTATTCAGGTATTGTAAATTGGTATTTATTAGAGCTATATGCGAGCATAGTGAGCTTCACTGTCGAAGAGATAGCAGTAAAATTTGTATTTAGACGACGGGTTAAGCGGGAAGGTGCTTGCAAGTGGGCTTGACGGACTTTGCGGACGGTATGAATTGGAGCTACAATTACAGATTAATGAAGATTAATAATGGTTGAGCAATGGCTACAACTAAATAAAATTTAAGTGAAACGAAGTTCACCAGGTCCTCTAGAGGTATCGATATCAAATTCAATATTCATAGCTAAGACAGGACAACGTCTGTCGGGTCAGCTAGTATTTAATAATAACTAAAAAAAGGGTATGAAAGTCAAATATATATTAAATGTGTTTCCTCGGCAAACCTTTAGTTGATAGTAATAACTTACATGTAATAATTTCTAAAAAACAATCCTGTAAGCCAAATTATAGTTTAGGTGAGGTTGAAGGGCTCATTTCGGCAGTATTGATACTCTTATATAGATCTGATTTTATTTCAATTTCTAAATGTTTAACATCTTATTCAATCAAGTATCAATAATTAAAATAATTATTTTCAAAGTTTTTGTAATGTATTTCTTTCAGTATTATTCCTGCGATCCTGATAAGATAAGTGATGTATTTATACATACCTCTTAAACTAGAGCCTACTTTCTTTAGCTTCTTTAAATGTTTTTTGGCTTACCTGAAACAAAAAAGAAAATGTTAAAATTGAAAGTAAGAAATATCTAGTAAAAATGAAGTATTTATAGGTTCTTAATTCTTCGTTAAAATAAAACGAACAGTGATTCTCATTTTGTCTTACACTATAAATCCCGCTCGATACATGATTTAATAAAAACTTATATGAAAAGTCTTATTTCGCAAATATACCCGCAACTTTATTGCGAATCTTTCACGATTAGGTTATACACCTAGGCCAATCCCTCACCCTACTTTAAGCACCGCTTATTAATTAATACGATTTATAGCCGGAGTGTTAACTAAAAAGAAGTATATCGTTTTGAGATTATAAAAAGTTGTCGATTGATATACATCCTACTGGTAATCATATTTATGTTTCTGTCGACAATAAAGAATTTTTTGTTAAGAATTTTATAGAATAAACAAAATCACTGAAATAATGAGACATTAAGCTCTATAATTCTATTAATCCATTAAAAAAATATATTTCACCATGAAATTTGAGGAAAAAATATTTTATTAAATTTATTGTTGATTATTATCAATTGCGCTTTTCACAGGAACTAAATGTTTATTTTTTTTTTAATTAAATTGATGATTGAAACTGTCTTAAGGCAATTCTTAAAGTCTATACATTAATTTGCATTTTAACCATTTCTCCACCAAACGAAAAATTTTTTAAATTAAGAGCAAAATAACACCCACTTGAGTATCAACTTTCAATTGCCAAAAGATTATGTAAAACTATTTCATTTAAAATAGTTTTAAAAAAAGTGAAATCAATAATAAAAATAATGATTTATTTAATTTATATTTTTAAATTCATAATTAAAAAAATAAATTTTTAACTTCCTATAGCTGGAAGTTAAATACGGAACAAATTTTGATGTTGATGTTTTATTATTTATTGATTTATGATGATGTATCTCAATTATTATTATTTATACATTAAATGTTAAACCAATTATAAATAAAATGTAATTGTTGTTACATAAACTGTGATTTAATTTTAAAATTATAATTATTATAAGAGAGATTTTGAATAAAATACTGATTTTCATTTACTATCTTTCGGTTCAACCATTTAGTGACTGAAATTTTCACAAAACGAGAAACTTTTAATAACATCTATTCAATGGAATTTCTAGGTGAGAGATTTTTTCTTTCCAAGAAAATTTTTTGCACTTGAATTGAAGAAGAAAATTAGAATATAAAAAAATATCAGTCAGTCTAACTAAATTTTTTTCTTCTTATATACAAAAGATTTTCTTGGAACAAGAAATCATTATTTCTATCTGATATACCCTCACAATGTGACAACAAATGGAATCCCCACTATCTCGCTTCTCACTCCAGGGGAGCCGAAAAATATTTGGTCAAGGATGACAAAAGTGTGGGGAAATTGACAGTGGATATCATAATTCTTTTGGAAAATGGTGGACATAACAAGAGTTACAAGCGATAAAATGGTTGAAATTAAAAAAATTAATAAATAAGGAATCTAAATTAAGAAAGTGTACATCGTGAGTTCATAAAACTGAATTTTTTTATAATTGATCCTCGCATTGATCTCACAAATTTTCGCTCCTATTAGTCAACACTGTTCTCAGTCCCTTGCGAGGCAGAAGCGAGGAATTGAGACATCCTAGTCTTATCATCTTACAGACCATAATTAAAAAACAATTCTTTTACTTTATTTACTTTGGTATATTTTTATGAGCGTGTAATTTTAAATTTGTTCCACTTAATTAAAAATTAAGTAGTTCGTTTTGTATAAATCATTGTTTTTAATACTGTATTCGTGATAATGCGTGCGTGCAAAAATACCATCATTAAAACTTGTCAACCTGTCAATCAGATGTCTTTATTTTTTTTATATTTTTATTGTAAATTCATCTGATGGAAACTAATATTTTTTATGTTTTATTTAATTTTATTGCTACTTCATGAAAATTTTTATTTGTAAACTGTATTACATTTTTTATTGGTAATCTTGGTTTATTGTTATGTTAACTAATATTTCAATGTACATTTCATGTCTCATCTAGTTTTATTTCCTGCAGATTTTCAAATGTTTTTTAAAAATGTATTCAAGTTAAATAAAAGATGGTGTCCAAAAGTAGGACATTTCTGTCCCACTTTACGCCTGAACGTAAATCGAAAATGCACAAGTCCCAGAAATATAATTTTGTTGAGGACACTCAGACAAACATTTTTCACTTCCTGGGTCAAATGCTTCACACTATTTATGTTGTTAAAGATGTAATTTTGTAAAAATTCAAAGAAATTAACGAGTTAAAAAACCAAATAAATTAAATGTAAAAACTTGCAATTAATGTTCAGTTTCAGACAGAAGATTACGTTTTTATTGTAATTTGTAAAGTTTATTTATGAAAACGTTGCTAAAAATTTCTTTAACATATGTCTTACAAAATTAAAAGCTATTTATATAAAGTGAAATTTTTGATTTTGTTAGTAAATTGCTAATTAATAAAATTGGTGGCAAAATATAGCATATGTCATTTTGGTAATTTAAATACAAAATTTGTTTTTTTGAAAATATTTTTTGTATACTATTATTATTTTATTCTCACTAGGGGATTCCTTTTGTAATAATGAAGCTAAATTTAAAAGATTATTAACCTAATTATTTAAATGAAACTTGACCTATAGCGCAAGCGTCAAGAATTAGGAACCAGCTGAAAATTTTGACATAGTCTTTCACGAAATAAATATTGACCCAACAAAATAATATAATTTAGGAAATTTCTTTTGAGACAAAAAGTCTTAATTTAGCGAAAAATTTCTGATTTTCTTGAATATTGTGCGAAAGTAAAAATTTAATTTACATACATTGTAATTATTTCTGTAGTAAAATGTAGTTAATCCGAATTCCAGGAATTTGCCATTTACATGACAACTATCTTATTTTAAATAAATCTCGACACTTTTAAATACCTACAGTAAGATACAATAACGACCTGATGATTTTTATTTCTGATTTTGCTCATATAAGATCAATCAGATCTAGGGTTACCATCTCGTATATATTACTTCGGTTATACACTAATATAACCAATCACCCTCAGAGAGGGGACTTTCAACTTCAATCAATTTGTTTTTTATATTTATTTATCATTATCATCATCTTATGTAGGAACACATTCCTACAATATCAACAGATAATTTAATTGATTTTGCAGATTCTTCTAGTTTCACACAAATACTAAGCGCTAATAGATATTTTAGAAATTGTAGTAAATCTCTAAAAATTTTTAGACAGGTTGAACAAGGTATTTCTTTTAATGATTGTATGGATATGAATACTATTAATATTAAATTAAATACCCATATATTAAAATTTCTATTAATTCTATTTCTAAATAATTGTATGTAGTATTGAAAAGTGAATTCAGTCAACTATATGTATAATGTACCTATACTTACAAGAGAATAATCTTTATAATTAATTAAGTTTATATCTTTGATTAATAACATTATTAAGTCTTAAGCAAGTGTTACAAATATAATCATTAAAATTTATTTATTTTATAAAAATTATCATACATAAAGATTTACAGAGATTTCGAAAGAGAGATACTAAAAAACTATGAGAGTAGTCCTAAAAATATCGGATATCATGTGATAATATTATGGCTCGAAAGTACGGCCCTTAAATTTGAAATGAGGGAAATGTATATTTGTATAGGATTCTTTTTTAGTATTTTGGCACAGGCATCAACGTTCTGAATGAATTTGTAAATATGGAAACAATTGGTCATCTGAACTACTAATTTTTGGGAGGACCACATAAACTCTAGTAGTAGAATATCATGAATTTCATTTCACTGTCGACTGAAAGTGCTTCAGAGAGTAGACATAGTAAGCATTTAGCAGAGTGGTTTTGGACATTGATTTAGACATAATCAATCACAATGGACTATTTATATCCAATTTTCTGGATAAAATGCAAAAGTACCTTTTATTTGGCAATAATAATAAAAATGTTTTAGTCATATTCGTCTTCAAATCAAATTACTTAATTTTCACTTTTTTAGTTTTAATGATTCTGAGCCACTTTTTGTCTTAGCTATGCTTGCTTTTGTTTCCACTTATATGGATTTGCTAGTTAAAAAGTTTCACTGGAAAACTGCTTGATCATTCTTTTACTTTTGCCTTAAGCCATCTTAATCTATATCCTTATCCTTGTCTTAAAAGAAAAGGCATCAGTTCACGAAAGATTTGTTTTCATAAGCACATTAAAGAATTCTTAAACTTTTCCTAGTTAGAAAACAAATTAAGTTCATGTTTAGAAGAAATATGTATTTCATATCCGAAAGACCCTGTACTAATGTATAATAATGATGTAGCAAATATAGTATTGAACAGCTAACTCTTCAATCTATAATATATCGTATCATTAAAATATTTCAATTGTTCGAATGTAATGATAATGACTAATGATTAATTTTCTAAATGAACTTGTTACGTACAAATGATTTACTTTATAGTGGGTATCAAATTTTAATTTATAGTTTTTTATTTTTTTATATATTAATTTAATTGATTTTATACTGTGCATATATAGAAAGTATAATATTTTGTTTTGTTTTTGATTTTTGAATAATTACATTACTTATGGAATTTTTAGAATGTTAAATATCAATAAAAACTCAGTAACTAAAAAATATTCATGTTCAATCATATTTTTTCCAGAGCCTAATAGATAAAATTTTAGTTTTTTAGAATTGGTCCTCTAACGAATAATAGACCTGGTAAAATCCATCAGTCAGCATGAAAAATTTTTATAGGATTCCGATTAAAAAATCCTCCTGAACGTAAAAGTGCAGGCTGTCGATGGGTAACTCGGTAAGATATTGTTTAAACTAATTTTTTTAATAAATAATACTAACCAAATCGCTTCGGAAAAAATTTTATCATACAATTGGGATCAAAATTAACAAAAAATGGTCTTAGACATTTTTCTCTAAGCCTTCCAGTTTTCGAGTAAAAAATTCGTAAAATTTGAAAAACGCGATTTTTACTATTTTCATCCCTACAAAAGTGTACGAAAAAATAATATTTTTAATTTGCATAAAATTTTTATTTGTAATGTAAAGCTTTCTCAACAACATCCCGCAATTTTTGGCCTTATAATATTTTAATTGCTTGATTGTTACGAGAGCGTAAAATCACCAATAATTACGATTTTCTGTTCTATAGATTATAGAAAGACGGGATTTTCACCAATCGACTTGAAAAAAAGTCAAAATAACAGAAAAGTTCGAAAAAGTTTTTTCACAATGCAACCCCCCGGAAAATCAGAAATACGCTTCATTCGAGCCAATCACAAATTCCATTTACGGTTTTTTCCCAGAAATAAACTGTTGAAAAACTAGAAAAAGCTATTACAGTGTTATAAGACTGTCTTTTTCTACTTACACTAAGTACATACCAACAAGTTGTGTACACAGTTACAATCACAGTAATGATAAAAGCAAATTTGAGTTAATAAATTTTTAGCAACTTCAAAAATCGAAAGTAGAACTGCACGTTCAAAAAATTTAACTTTAATAATGTAAGAACCGTTTAAAACTCGACACAAATAAATACAAATTTAAATGTCCCGGTAATGTACTTTATTTCGTTAACTACGATATACACCAATAGATGTCAGGAAAAGTCATATTTTGCAGTGTATGTTTCAGTTTTTCATAAAAAGATGGATAAAACGACGTTTTATCGACTTTTCGCCCCAAAAAACCCCTGCATACTCATATTCATGAAAATCGTCGGAGCCCTTTATAATTTTTCGTACTTTTACTCAATAAAATAATAATAGTTTTTAAAATTATTTCTTTTTTCCATATATTTATTTTATTTAGATTTCTATAATTAAATCAACAATCATCAAATAAAATCTGATTTATTTTTCACAATTTGTTATTTTATAGAAATGAAATTATAATTTAATTTGATTATTATTTTATTTATATTGAATTTCACTATAATTTGTAAAAAAGTTTAATAATTTTGAAATAAATAGAATAGAAATTATAATATTTAATGAAATGTAAGACGATATTATGAAAATTTTGTTTGATTTTTTTTTTCTGACTCAAAGCGAATTGGAACCAATTTTTAGAGCTATTACCGTCAAAGTGTAAAAATGTGCTTTAGTCCAAAAAAACAACAAATATTTGTAATATTCCTTACTCCTTGCATAAAATATTATGTAACTTTTTTTAAAGTTGCCCTAAATAAAGTACCTCCAAAATAAAATTCTAAAAACGTCTATTTTTTGTCTGTAAAACAAGAGAGACCTTTTAAATAAATGTAGCTATATTTTCGCACATTATTCAATATCTGCATCTATCCTGTAAATAAAATTCCACCGAACAGCAACTCATAAATAATAAAGAAAAAGTAATGAAATTGAAGGGAAACAGTAATCAAATAAATTAAAACGGACATCATTAAATAAAAGTAATATTTAATTTATGTGAGAAATATTTGTTGTAAAACAAGAACAAAGACTTAAAAACGTCGTTCAATTATTATTTTCAAAATTTTATTTTATTAAAAATAGTAATCTTTCTAATTCTATTTATTGTAAAAAAATTATTATCTAGAATACTATATCCAATGGACGTCGATGATTAAACTCAGTTTTGCAAAATAATGAGTGCAGTTCCCGAAAAGCATAAAATTTTAAGGATTTTTCTTATTCTAAATTGAATAGGACTTTTAGATTCTAAATAGAACAATTCCTAAAATTACCACATTTATGAATTTTATAGATAACCGTTGATAAAAATAATGAAGCGAATTAGATTATAATCCAAAGTAACAAAAGTAGGTTGATTATTTTTTGATGATGTCGGAGACTTTAAATAAAAAACAAAAATAAAAGTACAGAGCGGCACTTAAAAATTATTATGACTCAGTATAATCTTATTTTTTAAGTTTTTAATAGTGCAAAGCTAGCTTCAGCAGAGGAAACTAAATAATTACGAATCTACTAAATCAGTGTTGATATTGTATAAAATTAATGGGAAATAAATAGTTCCTACAATAATTGTGGCATAATTATTATGTGACTTTATTGCATAAAAACGACAGAAATAAAAATAGTCAATTATACTGAAAGCAATTGATTTAACGAAAGCAACTGAATGAAAATTGTTTGTTTTTATAACAAGGAGCAAAAAATGTTTTTAAACTTTTCTTTCCATACCTTAAATTTTAGAAGGTAAATTTTCTGGTCAAAGAACAACTTCACACTTTTCAAAACCTTTGAAACTGTATGAACTCTGATAGTTGTTGATGAGTAAATCGATTATCGAGTCGAGAAAATTTTAGGGTTAAATATCCAGTAATTATAGATAGATTCATGCTTAAACTTTAAAAGAGACGAAAATACTGCAAGTTTTACAGTAAATTTTCGTTTTTAAGACATATAAACACTGAAGAAGTTCAAAATAGACCAAATATAATAGTAACGATGTACTCTTGAAAATTAGGAAAGTGCTTTTTTGATGAGTGTATCCATCTCCGTGCTTTTTTAACAACGATAGCTCGAGCCACCTTCTCAATTTTACAAGTTCTAGGAAATAAAGAACTTGAAACTAAAGAACTAAAAAATGGTCTTCATATTATTATTACTAGGGGCACTAATTTATGAAAATGTTTACAGGCGCAAGATTTATTAATCCGCCTCTGAGTAAAATCATCAATTCTGTCAGTGTCAAATACTCACAGGTTAATAAATTTGTTAGATTCTTTTTATAGAAAAAATTGATAAAACAGTCTATATTCCTCATCTTTTGAACTATTATTTAATCATCATGAAAAAATTTGTTTAAACTTTCAGTACATAGGATTTATTTGCTTCAATATCTATTTTAATACTAGAACTTCTGAGTTAATATCTGAATCAATTAAGAAAAAGGCATAGATGAAGAAGATGAACGGATATCCTGTAGGTCTTCTAATTGAATCTTATACTTCTTTATATAATTTATAATTTCACAATTCACATTGTTTTAGCTTTAAAATCATGATTATTACAATTGATAAAATCAAAATTTACTGTTAACATATAATTAAACGAATTATACAAGAATCTTAACTATAATACTACTACTAGGTATATCTATTGCACATAATTCATGTCACGTTACACTAATTACTGTTCAAATAATACTTATTCGATAATGAATGCACACTGACACGGACATACCTTTTTAGTAGGTATCTATGTTTAAATGACCAATTTTTGGCTACAACATGAAAATTTACACATATTTTATGATGTTTGCACAATATATCATTAAAAGCACATGATGTCTCGTTCAGTAGCGCCTATATGTTCTTTGGGAAAATTCCGAAACAAAAAATGACATTGGATAAAATCGTACGATCTTGACGATCGGTTATCAATCCGATAAACGCGCACAGATTTGAAAACCAAAACGATAGATTTACCAAAAAACTGAAATTTTGTGTGTCGATTAATGTTCATTTAAAACGCGTTCTGTATAAATTTCAAGTTGATTCTGTACAGCTCTTTTTACATGGTGGTATATGAAGAAGTCGTAATAAATGTTGGTATTTTAGTTAATTGCGTTTCATCAAAAAAATTAAAAAAATTGAAATAGGTAGGAAAATGGAAAATAAATAATTTAACCGAAAATATCTGTCAATTAAAATTTTTCAACTTTTAATTCTTCGCATTTTTATAAGAATTAGACAGATTTACATTCTTTCCATTTTCCTAGAAATTTTCATCTTCCCAGAAATAAGACAATGTTTTACTTTAACATAATAATCGAATTTAATTTTTTTATAATTAAAAGTGTATACCTTTTTTGTAATATGTAGTAGCTATGCAACTTGTTGTACATAGTAGTAAACTATATTGTGTGTACTGAGCAACAAAACCACTTTTTATCAGTAGTTTATAATTTTAGTATAATTTATTACTGTTTGATTTGATTATAAAAATTTGTTCTAGTTGCTTTAATCCAACTTTAACTCAAATTTTCAATTTCACCAATTAGTTTTCAGAAGCTACTCAAACATAAAAAGTGAGCCGTCGCTAATTTGATGATATTGCTCAACTATTTCAAATACCAAATTAATAATATTATTAAACTATCATTGATAATATCATAATAACGATTGAATTTATTTAAACGCTGCTAAAAATTTATATAAAATAAACAAAATCGTAAACAATTATTATATAGCCATCCCACTATTAAATTAATTGTATTTATTACCATATCTAGAGGAACTAGTTATAGGATTTATAAAAATAATAAACAAGGTCTTGAACAAGTTACACCTTCATAAGGGTGTTATTTAATAACTAAATATCATTTACATATTTTATTTCAGCAAATAGAAAAATTTTATTTTATAAATATAGTCCAAATCGCTTATAAGGACATTCAAGGGAACAATGATTATAGTCGTTATAACCGATATATCCTCAACCAAATGGACCGTAGCACACCACGATTTTTTTTAAATGATGAAAACATAAGTACTTGAGATTTTGTGAGTGGATTCCTTTTGACGAGTCTTCCGAGCTGCGTTTTCAAATAAGCATGATGACGTCGTATTTGAGTTATAGTTTTGAAAAAAAGCAGCAGGGAATTTGTCGGACATTATGAGCACTTGGTAACATTAATAATTATTATACAATTCAGCAAAAGTCAATCATATACGTATTCAAAAACAAAACGTGAGTACCGCATCGGTGCAGTATTTTTGGGGACAAAATATTTTATTGTTTAATAATTATTAATATTATCAAGTGATCATAGTGTCCGACAAATTCCTTGCTGCGTTTTTTCAGAATGATAACTCAAATATGACGTCATGATGCTCATTTGAAAACGCAGCCTTTTCGAAAAAAATCGTAGAAGAAAGTTTGATAGACTCGTTAAAAGTAAGCCATTCACGAAGTTTCAAGTATGTATGTAGCCGATATGTTGATATATTTAAAGTTGCTATAGCCGATGCTTCCAAATACGCGCTTATACAACGATTCAGTCGACACCTTTCCATTTCATCGTAATAACGAATATCGTTATGGCCGGTTTTGATTGTAAGTATATGCATATATTATATTATGTAATATGTAGTATGAAGGGTTGTTAAAAAAGGCTCCGTTTATTTAAAAAATAATCATGAAAACATTGATTAATAATTATAGCAGACATCTAGTATAAGCCGATTAAAAAAATAATACTTCATTTTTAATGATGTATTTTTTACACAAAAAAAAGAAGAAGCTGTTAACGCCACACGTGTTCTATGTACAGAATGGTTCATCAATCATTAAGCAATTAGGCTGGCATAAACACCAGTGTACTGACATCTTTTTGAGAAAATATTTCACGCTTCCAGCATTTCAGTTCAAGTATTTTCTGTAAATATATGTTATTTTTTATAATCGATTTTTTACTCGAGATTGTATTAAATTGCTCGTATTGATATCAAAGCAGGCAAAAGGAACGAAAATTTACCAGCAGAATTTCTATAGGCTGAAGTACGTATCACATCTGAGCGCGATTGCGTTAAATAGCGCGGCATGCGCACTGGTAAATATCTGAAGCGGTGTTAGCAACGGCAATTGCTAAAAAACAAGAAAAATTACCTTAAAATGAAAAATCACCAATTTTTGCCATTTCAGGAATGTGCACTAGTAAACTTAGTTAACGTTCACAGGTACCAGCTATACTTCATCCCTACCTTATTTCATTATGAAACGACGTCTCCTACCATCTTATTATAGACTTTTTAATGACGGATTCAGGGTTTAGCTGTTGCCCTAATAGAGAAAAACTCTTTTCTCCTACATTTAAACCAAAATAATGAGGCAAAATTGTTATGCACAGTGTTTGTTTGGTCTACAATAAGCTTACACCATTTACATAAAAACGTCAATAACTCTTTTCAATGCTTTACAATTCCATAAACATTAAAAAAAAACATATACAAAAACAATTATTGAATGTAGTGCATACATTAGCTAAAGTGCACACAATGGATTATTGTTACAATTGAAACAAATCATACATTGAAATAACTATAGCTACAATTCAAGTCGAATATAACGATCACTATATAAAACTATTGGAATAGAATCTACATTGTGGCAATCGACAAAGTAAGAATAACCGTAGATACTAAAGTTACTAAAAAAAACAAGTGAAAGAAAACTTGAAAATTGACTGAGTTAATTGTTGAAATATCCTGTATAGACAGTGTTGATTATCAGTGTTTGCATTATTTTTCATAAATTCTTTATAATGTTACTATGCAAATAACTAATATCTTATAACATAATCTTATGTTCTGAACTAATTTGCGTTCTCACGGATAAACAATGATGATTACGAAAAAAAAGGTTTTAAAAAGTTATTTATTTTTTTATAATGAACATTTTTTATATTTAAACTTTTGTTTGATCTCTAACGATTTACAAGAGAGGTCCTACAGACCAAAGACCCAATTGTTGCTCATTTACGGGCTCACTTTTTATGTTCTAAGTACGCTATAAAAATAACTTGGGACTAAACTTAGTATACCTTGATGTATTTCATAAATACAGGGTATAAAAATTGATGAGAGCGTTGCACAATTTTATAAACGCAGTATTTTTACTTGTAAAATATATTTCGGGAGAAAAATGAACAAATTTTAAAACAAAAGATGAATTGAATAAGAAACAATCTACAAAATGTTGATGTTTTTTTCGAGAAATTTGGAAAAAGATTATAAAGGACACCACCGCACGTTTAGATAGGAAAATGGCTTTCTGTGAAACTTTTTCAAACCGTCCCCCAAATGTTCTTCGGATCGATCTGATCAAAAGTTTTCACGGCCACAAAATTTTTATCGAATAGTTTTCGAGCTACGAGTGATCAAAGGTACGCATATATCACTACATAGTATAAAACAAAGTCGCTTTCTCTGTCCCTATGTCCTTTGTATGCTTAAATCTTTGAAACTACGCAAGGGATTTTGATGCGGTTTTTTTTAATAGATAGAGTGATTCAAGAGGAAGGTTTATATGTATAATAACATCCATTAAATAGTGGAGAAGTACTGCTATTTTTGAGGTTTCTAATGTGATGTCGTAAATAATTACATTTTTTCCGCATACATTGCAAACGCAGGCTGAACCCTACGAGTTTTATCAAAATAATGTACTAAGTATTGTACACATTGAAAAGGTCTACAGAAAAGTCCGTGATGGTATATGTCTATCTCTTATGGATAACCCACAATAACTTTTTTTTGTCATTGTATGATAGTAGTTTTAAAATATAAATTATATTCTATTCTAAGGTTAATTTTTAATAGTTTATACCCGTGCGAAGCCAGAGCGGGCCGCTATGTTTTTATATACAACGTTCACAGTTTTTCTGTAGTGTATTTAGTATCAGCATTGCACCCGTGCGAAGCCGGGGCGGGTCGCTAGTTATAGTTATAGTAAATCACTAGGAAAATGACTTTCTGTGAAACTTTTTTAAACCGCCACCATAATGTAATCGAATGTCCTGATCACATGCTCTCACGGTCACAAAATGTGTTAACGAGTAGTTTTCCAGCTACGGGTGATGAAAGCTCACATATACAAACCAATCAGTAGTTATTAGAAAAATTATCTAATAATAAGGCGGTAAAAAAGAATATTCAGAAAATAATAAGCATTGGTATAACATAACAAAGGTGATACAAATCGTAAAATTTTTTTACAAATCATGTTAATCTAAAAGAATGGTTTAATTTAAATAGTTAAGGAGGATATTTATTCCGAAAATAATAATATACACGACTTAACTTTATAAACGACTTTCACTATAAACAATGATTAATATGGCTGTGTATTAATGTTGAATGTTAGGCAACTGGTTTGGTAGATTTGTTATTTCTCTAGTCTATATGTAGCTGCTAAATCACCATATATGACTGACAATATTTTTCGTTTCATTATTATGTTTATAAGTAGCAGTAAAAACAGTAAAAAAATATTCAATTTGTTTAGTCATATTATTATTGTTTACCACATATGCATACACGTGTGGTGTTCAATGTTGTAATTCTAGCCGAACAATAACATCTAGAAATATACATAAATCACTGTTTTTTAAAAGTTGGATAACTAGAAAATACTTCCGTTATACAAAATTTCTTCATATACACAATTCTAGGAATAAATATTAGATTCATAAAATATTGACCATCAGTTTAGCCGGCCTTAAAGCGCAGTTTTACAATAATTATATTATTTACATTTTCGATTTCATAATCGAACTTAAAGTTCTAGTGAGATTGATAATCAAATAAAATAAATTCATTCTAAAATTATTAAAGGTGGATCCGATTTATCGAATTTTTTAGACTATAGAGTACTCCAACAAACCCCTTGTAGTCCGCCTTTCGAAAAAGAGTTTCTTGTAATCCTACAAATTATATCTCAAAGTGATGTAATATTTCAACTATTTTCTATCTTCAGGATCAAAGTATTCATATATTTATAATAAATCTGCACTATTAATAGGGATGTAAGATTTCAAAGGGTGGCGTATTAGACTAGGGCCGGAATACCGCGGTAGAACCGTTAGTTCTAAAAATGGAAAAAAACAGATATAGGTTTCAAAAATGCCTTAGGGTTTTAAAGATGAATTTAAACCTCTAATTTGCATTCATTTTAAATATTAAAATTTAAAAAAATGGTTAAGAAAACAAACAAGCAAAGATGGTTAAATGCGTATATAATTTTATCGAAATGTAAAATTAAGGGGTTAGAATTTTCCAAAAACTTTTTTTTCATTTTTTCAAAGTAAATAACTAACATAAGATTGTATCTGGAAAATGTTCTCTGAAAATTTCAAGAGAATATTGCGAATACTTTTCGAGTTTCAACAATTAACGGCGGGTTTTCTGACACTCGAGAGCAAGTAGCTGGCGGCTATACATAACATACTCTATATTTAAATAGAGTGTAAAAAGTAAAACGCTTTTTTCTCAAAACTAAGTTTTTAAAGTCCGTGACTACTGTCATATCTCAAATAATAATATTTTGAAAATATTCTCTTAAACTTTCAAGAGAATCGAAAGAATACTTTTCGAGTTATTCAACAATGACTGAACGAGCTCTCTGACGTTTGCGTTTTATCGAAATTGTGTTTTTTTTTTCTGAAAATTCGAGAGTAAATTGTCTGAGGACACTATTTTGAAAATTTTCAAAAAAGCTACAATCAGGCACTAGAAGTGTTGAGTAGTTACGGTTGTTACCGCAAAGGATTACTTGCAGAACAGAGGGCGATACATATAAAAAAAGCTACAATCAGGCACTAGAAGTGTTGAGAAGTTATGGTTGTTACCGCTAAGGATTACTTACGGAACAGGGGGCGATTCATTTAGCGATAAATTTTTATATAATTAATATTTACTTTTCAAATTTGGGTGAAATCAAGTTGAAACATAACATAATGAAAATGATGTTAAATTGTTACTTTTATAAAATATTAAAAAAATTATTTGAAAGTTTACTTTATAATTTAGTCTACCTTTTTATGTGAAAATATTCATTGCACTCTTACCTGAAACAAAAAAAGAAGCATTTTAATATTGAATCACACAAAACATCATATACGGTAAATAATGGAGGTTAGATTGAATACATTATTTCAATATGCAAGCAACTGTAATAATATTTATTGTTATTTAAAAATGATGATATAAGCTCTTTCTTTTCATATTTTTTCATATTTAAACCTTTGAACACACTTATGGGCAAGTAAGTATGAGTAATTCAAATCAAAAGTATTTTTAAGTATTTTGTAAACGATCGCATCCACAGATGTACACCAACTTTTACACAGTTTGTAATAACAGTCGCTTTTAAACAAGCATTCTACCTTATATTTTAAACAAGTGAAAACAAACAATTGACTAAGTTAATTGTTGAAATACCATGTATAAATATTCCTATATAATACATACTATACAATTTGCGACTTACTAAACAAACGCACAGTAACTTTTCTTGGTTATTACCATAGATTTTCAAGCCATTAGATTATTTAGAGGACTCAAAAAACAATCAGTATTTTTCCAGATACTTCGAGAACCGCTCCGAAATTGAACCTTTTCGTACAGCATTATAGCAATATCTCACAAAACAATCACCCAATCGGTAAATAAACCCAATTTTTGTATTTATAGCGTCAAAATTGACCTATATATGAAATTTTATCCAAATTTAAAACAAAAATTTTTCAAAGGGATAGCCCCTTAAGAAAATTGCAAAACAATCGGAAACATTTTTTTTTGTTCTGAATTTTATAAAAGTCCTTTTCCTGAGTAATTTGATTCAAAAGTTAGGCCTCTTGCACTGTAGTTAAAATATCATTCTCGGGGCAATTTCGGGATTTTTGCGCAAAATTATCGTTCTCTCGCAAATTGAACCAGACTTCCGTTTTAATTTCAAGTAAAAGTGTCTAGTGGAAAAGAGCGGCCTAGGTATCCTTAGAAAGTACTTAATAAATTTATTCATTTAAATCACTAAAAATATTATAAAATGATTTCGATTAATTTTACTAAATATCTTTTGCTCAAATATATCATGAAATATTTTCATATATTCCACAGATTCAAAAAACAAAAACTTAATAGAAATTAATTGTTTCAGTTTCATTTGACTTAGTTCCGCATACGTAAAAAGAAATACTTCTACACAAAAAATGAGTTATTTTTTTGATTACAATATCAAATTGTAAATAAGTATAACACGATTAAAATATGAACAATAATGTTGAAACTGTTATAATTTGGTTTGTGGTTTATGTTTATAGTTTCTTGATTCTTGATTTGATACCATACCACTGCATAAAATAAATAATGATTAGTTACTGCACGTGCTCAGATCGTTTTATTTTATATTTTCAATTTCAAATTATATAAACTATTAAATTATAGTAAAATAGTTTATAAATAATAAATACGACGTCAAACTGACATAATGTCTCAATCGAAAATAACCATTTAAGCATTAAATATTATATAAAAACTCATCGTCAGGTTATGGAAAGATTTTGTGCCTAAATCGTATCTTGAAAATTTTCCTATAAATTTAAAATTTAACTTATGATGCCACGATTGTTTAACCATATCCATAGAACTTATCTGTGTATTTTATGCCTTAAATGATTTACGTATATAAATTATATTTAAATTCGTCAGGCTGGAATAATATAAGCTAAATAAATTCCTTCCTATAAAATAAAAAAAAGTAATAATATACTAGCTTGATACCCGCCTTTTTTTAGTGTTCGTATTATTTGGAGGCGATTTTTGTTAGTCGTCTTGTTTTTATTGTGTTTATTACAAATGCTTAAAATAGCCTAAAAATAGTAACTAGTAACACAAAAAAAATTTACATAGCACTTGTATGTCGAAACTAGTTAATTCTGCGTTAAGGAACACACTAAAAATAGAAGTAGGAATAGTTTTATACAGGTAAAATTATATGCATAGATTTCAATAAGTCCGCCGAGTCATTTAATATTCAATATTAATATTTAATCAAAATTTTATACTTAAAATTCTTTACCTTCATTATAGATTTTGAAAAGAATAAGTGGGGATTTATTGACTAAAATTTCCAACTGTTTATGCCAATGAATTGATATTTAACCATAATTTCATAAGGTTTCCTAATGTTAGCAAAACCGCTATCTCCATTAAAAAAAATATCGCGCAAATAGAACGAAAATACTTAAACTTGTTTTCAGCTGCAATATACTAAGTAAAACGTTGTGGGGACGTTTAGGACACCCTGTATGTAATCTTACAGAAGATGATTGATTAATGATTAATATCACAACAATTCTTGAATTTTTCCAAAAATTAACATCACAACGCAGAATTTTCAAACGAAGGTGAATTGTAGGAGTTAAAAAAATGTATAAATATTATATTAACATTTAATTAATTAAAATGTAATTAGCAGAGATTGATTATTTTTAGAAACACTTGTTGCTTATTTGTACTAACAACATTTATTTGCAAATTTTTATGGATGTTTCATCGCGTTCATTATCATTAAAAATTGGTGAAATGAGTGGTGTTGATGTTGTATATATATAGTAGAATAATAATTTTCCATAGCTTTATTTGTTACAAATAAATAATACAAGCATCACACCTTGATCATACCAAATTTGGTTTATTGTTATGATTTTATATGAAATACTAGAGTGATACCCACCCGCTTCGCTGGGTTTAAAAGTAAAGATTGAAAAAGATTGCTCTTGCTTATCTCCTTTCTATAACACTCGAAATAATGGTAAAATATATGTATGGTTTTCTATTTTTTTAAATGTATAATAGTCGTAATTATTCATTGAGTATATCAGAAAAGATGGCCGTGAAATATTTTATATTGACTATTTTTACAGAAATCTGTAATTTATTGTAATGTCAAATGACTACTTTTACAGAAATCTGTAATTTATGGTAATGTCAAATTAAACTAATTTTTAATTTTTTTTTATTAATATATCTTCATAAATTATATCTCATGTGTTATTCTGAAGTATGAGCTATATCGCTGTACAGTTTCATTAAAAACCATTCGCTAGTGTTTGCCTGAAAACGTAACAAACAAACAAACAAACATGCTCACTTTCGCATTTATAATATATAGAATAGAGATTTTTATTGAATTATTTTTTTATTAGATGTCACTTTTCTTTTTAACATTAAGAATTAAAAACATAAAATATTTGTATTTTCTTGTAAATTTTAATTCGTATGTAAAATTAGGACACGCGAAGGTAATTATGATAAATATTCTTTTGTTTTAATTTTATGACATTACAAGGTTGTTACGACACCATAAATGGTTATTTTTAATATTGTTTTTGTTTATAAGATTTTTAAGTAGATTATGGAACGGGCAGAGGGGGAGAACAACTTAATAATAATTCATTTAAAAAATTAAATTTAGAAGCCATAAAATGACAGTTTTTACGTATTTTCAGATATAACAAAATGTAAATTAATTACAAAATGAAAAAATCATAGTATAATTTTCTTTTTGTGAATAAAGCTGAGCAGCGAAAAATTTTCCTCTTTCAAGCTCTATGGCGTCGGGTCTATAAGTCTTTAAAAATAAACTACCGCTAGCTTTTTCTTTCTGGATAATAATATACCAGGCAGAAACACGTTCCTGAAAAGAAATAATATAATTTCTATTTGAACTACTCCTCATATGCTATCTCAAAACTTTGAATCCTTAGAACCGCAGCTTTTGATCTACTAATGAAAAAAACTTCCATAATATACAGTTGCAGAAAGTGTGGCCATAAACCCTTCGTCATAAAGTCATAAAGAAAGTGGACATTATTTTTTTACTGATAAATTAATTCCCGATTATTCCACCATTTTAATACATTTTTCACGACGCTTCCATTGTTTACTGTTACTACTTCAAAATAGAGTATTGTCAGTAGAATAAAAGCAAGGTAAGTGGAAAATTACGAAGATTAAGCTTAATAAGAACGGAAATTTAAATTTTTCGTTTTGTTGTAGACATTAAAAGTAGAACAATTTATACAAAAAAAAAAAAAAAAAATTCTTGCAAAATTGCAGTTGTAAATATATTCAACCTTAGCAACACCTGCAGGACTCTTATTTCTTTGATTATAAAATTTGTTTTCAAATTTATTCAAAACTTTTTAATAGATTTTAATTTGTAAATTTTACATTTAAAAAACAGTGTTATTATTAATTAGTGTTGCTGAAAAATTTTATTAATTGTATTTTGAAATAGTCGTTAATTGAAAATGGTAAGTTGTATAAACTGTGCGAAAATGGTAAATTAACATTCTATCAGGTTTGGAAATAAATTACTTAAATAAAAATTTAGGTTGATTTTGAAAGTGAATATCTATATACTCAATTTAGTAAATTACTAATTGCTTAACATATTCTATTTATTCTATTTTTAAAATCAAATGTTTAAAATAAATTTATGTATAGAAAAATGACTCACTTTTCATTTTTATTTATTAAGAGCATGGTATAATTTTTTATCTGAATTTGATGAACTTTTTTGAAGCCTAGTGATTAAAGGAAGTTTTTTTTTTTTTTAATGAAATATAACAAAAAAAAAAGTTAATCGCCATGCAACCTTTTATGTTGAAAAATGATTTTGAGCTGAGTACTGTTTCTAGAGAGTTTCTTTTTTGATAAGCAGAGAGAGGGTATCAAGTCGCTAGAATATGGTAATAAACCAAAGGCATATACTTCACAGACACTTGAAGTTCAAATTGAACTTGTAAAAATAACGCTTTGTTAAAGCCATTTATTTTTAATTTTGTTACTCTTGATTCTACTTCAGAAAACATTCCCAGAAAACATTAAATTATTAATAATATTTTGTTGGCATTTTCAAAAAGATTAGTTCATGCCTTCGGGAGCTTATACTATTTCTTTGAGTATGCATTCAAGAAGAAAAGCACTCGAGGTCACAGAAAAGATTCAATTTTAAAACTATCCAACGAGATCCAATACAAAGATACGAGTGAAAATAAAATTTATCATCATTCCCATATGGTAAACTTAAAATTGGGAACAACAGATTATCGCCCGGGGCCATTTTTCAGTATATACCATACTTGTCACAAAATATTTAAAAATTTTGAACCAAGTAAGTATATTTGAAAAGTATCCAAATTTATCCTTGGACGAAAAAGTCATCCTAGATTTTTAAATCGCATTTTTGGAGGAAAGCCCGACTTTTTGATTACGGTTAGGGTGGTCAAAGATAAGTTCAAATTTAAATGCTACCCCTTGGGCGAAGGCCGCCATCTTGGTTTAAAGTTGTTATTTTACAATAACTGCTACACTATTAGCGAAAAAAGTTCCAAGAGAATTTTTGAAGGGAATAAAATTTGAATTTGAATTTTACGATACTCACATTGCAATAATTCCATAACAGCAACACATATATTGTATACTCTTAAATAAGCAATTTCGTATTTTACTCTCAAAATACGAAATCGCTCATAAGCTGCTTTTAAATAACTTTGTATGCACTTTGTTCGGGAGTGCGCAACTTTGACGACCTCTGGTGCGAGAACATAGTAGAGTCATAGTAAACAATTGTTTAGACAAATTTAATTGGTTGTTATGCTGTCTATAACTTTCAATTGAGACTTTTTTGTCCATTCCTTTCGTCGAAATTGTTAGATCACAAAAAGGAAAATTATTTGTCTCAAATTTTGCACTAACTTTTCAGTAGATTGTTTAATATGTGATTCGATAAAAATGCTTCCGGCACATTTTTCGCTAAAATCAATAGTGAAAAAACAAACTCACCCCTTCAAACCAAGACAGCGGCCTTATCATAAGGGGTAGCATTCCGCCTTTTCAAAATCATAAATGCGATTTTACTCTATAGCATTTCAGCTAGGATTACTGTAATATTCCGAGAGAATACTTCTATTCTCTCGGTATATTTGCTACAAATTAAACATTACGCAGTATTCGACTTATGTAGGTAAAAATGAAAACATTATCACAATTTGAATAAAAAAAATTGATGAAGAACAAACATCATTAACATGATTATACTGAAGAACACATCTATAATAAGCAAAATAAAGTAAGTATATCATTTGTAAATTAAAATTAAAGTTTATTGTCAACAAACATCTAACAACCTTTAGGCTTCAAATGATTCTTTTAAATGGTACTTTAATATTTTTACAGGTAGGCATTATAATATTTAATAAATATACGACATGCATAGTACAAATTCTTGTAATATAGTAAGTAGGCCGCGAAAGTCATTGTCAAAACCTTCAATAGACCTTGTATATCCAAAAAAAGTGTTACCACACAAATTTTTTTAAAAATTTTTTATTTTTATTTATTCTTTTTTGTAAATATGTTAATGTTTAGTTCAATTAAAATATGATATTTTAAGCTAGAAATATGCAAATCATAATTGACACTTTTTGATTTCCTTGTTCAAAATATCAACCATTGTTATTTACAGAGAAACGTAGATACAATAATTGAAGATAATGCTTAAAAAAATGTTTTAACATTAATTCGAGAGCTTTCAAATTAAAGATGATAAAGAATGCAGAATACAAAAGCGCAAAGTACAAAATTATGAATTTATCATTATAAAAAATATTTTTGTATTTTTCTATCAATTTTAAGCAAAAAAGGACACTTGTGGTTTTTTCTCTAGGCGCTTATAATTCATACAAAGACGCTTAGTTTATAGTTTATACGAAATAAAAATTCTTGGAAGCATAAAAATGCAATATTTTAAGAAAAATGTGTTAGTTTTTTAATCTCTGAGTGAATTCGCCTTAGCTTACGCAGCTCCTGCAATACGATTTTTTTTTGGATTGTTTAACTTAAGAAATGGGCTGTAAACCATAATAGATTAAAATGGTCCAGCATCATATATTTTGAATCTTGGAATGCCAAACATTAGTCGTTTCAATTAAATTTATGCAAATGATTAAGGTTGATCGGACATTAAGACAATGTACAGATGAATATCTTAATTTTTGATATGTTAGTAATTGCTACCTCATACGTATAATTTTTTGAACAACATGTTGTAAATAGCAACAGTTTAATTAGCATTTTCGATAATATAAATTAAATCTCGTGCATTACGAGTGTTGATAGAAGGAGAGTTACGTTTTAAAAACCCAACACTACCCATGTCATACTATAACTATATAAAATATTATACTTTTACACAGAGGCCCAGTAGCTTAGTGGACTCGGAGACCAGCGTCCGAAATCAGCTCATGTATATTTTAATATTTTTGTTTTTATTACTCAATAACCTTATAAATATTATTTATTCTATTTGAAACATGTATTTACAACAAAATATGGAGCTAAAGACGTCTTACTTCAGTCGTGTGGTCTAAAGCACAAACGTTTTATATTTAGTACTTATATAATTATATAAAACCGATTAATAGTAATGTCAGATGCTATCTAAATTTAAATAATTAATTTACACAAAAACATTTGTAAATTTTGCTTTTAAAAAAAATTTTGAATATCCTGTAAAATTACAGGGTACTACCCGAAGGATAGCAATATCTTCCTTACAGAACTTCGAAAACACAGAGTTCTTTTGTGCATCAATAAATTCGGCTTTTCTATGTACCTAAATTTGTTCAACTTTTTAAATCGTTTAATTACATCAAGATTACATAAAAAAATTAGTTAATGTATCTTCATAAAATACAAACTTGATTTTCATTCATTAATGTAATTATAATACGAATAATTCATAAAAATTGTACTGTTAACGTCTGCATTATTAATCTCAGAGCGTCGCCATTGTAAACGAATTCAATTTAAAAATTAAATTATAATTGTAAATGTTTTCCAGTGAAGTTCAGATTGTTATGTTCTAATTTAATTACTTTTTATAGACAATGTTACGTAATTGTTTGATAGATTGCGTATAGACGATTAAAACAGTTAATTAGCATGAAATTAAAATTTGTTCTATATTCTGAATATAATTAATAACATGCTTTTTTTTGTTTAAATTGATTTGATAAGTATAAAAATTTCAATAGGAGAGTTTATATGCCATTATTGAGAAAATCTTTTGCCATGAGTCTGGTTGTTTAAAATAAAACTGCGATAACGGGCTTAAATTGGGTTTCAACAAGTTTTGAATAAATACATGGCTATTATGGAAATTATATTACATATTACAACAATATTTTTCAAATGGATGACTGAACTGTCTACTAAACAAGTGAAAACTGACTGAGTTAATTTTTTAAATACCATGTATAGACAGTGTTCATTACGCAATCGTTTAATTTTTAACGTCATGTAAGAACGATAGACACTCTTACATAGTCACAGTCTTGTATGTATAACACGACTGGGGAGTCACACACACAAAACGGATATTCTCATATAATACTTACTATATAAGGTTATGAACTAATTTACGTCCTCACGGATAAACAGTGATGTTTACGAAAAAAAGTTTCAAGCAAAAGTTGTTTATTTTTTTATAAGAAACATTTTTTACATGTCAACTTTTGTTCTATCTCTAACGGTTTACAAGATGGTTCATACGGACTCAAGACCCAATTGGCCTATGTTGCTCATTTACGAATTCAACCTTACTTTTGACGTTCTGAGCACGCTATAAAAATTCCAGCTTGATATATTTTTTTCGTTTTTTATCTATATCAAAACTTTGATCTATTATCAATATTTTTAAGCGTTACAAACTTGGGCCTAAACTTAGTATAGCTTGATAGGTTGGATATAGAAGGATGTTCACGCGATACGACACGGAATATTATGACTAAACATCTTGATTTGAATAAAATTTTCTTGTAGGTTTCTATTCCTGTACATTATAAAATAAGGGCTATTTGCTGTACATTATAAAATAATGTGCGTAACATACAGGGTGACCGAAAATGCGGATGTATCAGAGTTGTACTTTTTTAAATGGAACATCCTGTTTATTATTTCATTTTCAGGTTCTACGATTAAATAAAGGTGTTTGTTATGAAGATTTTACTGACTTAAACTTCATGGTTTTCGAAATATCATGTATTTTCTGAAATCACAGTAGCAATTTTATGTATTATTTCTTAAAGCTTATATCAGTTTTTCAATCCTCGGACTCGGAGTCTAACTAATCGATTGAGTTTCTTGTCGTAACTGTGAATAATTGAATTACGTATACAAGATATCCCAAAACTATGGCATAAGACTGACAAGTTTTAAGCGATAATGATTTGTTGACCGTAACATAATATACAAAACATAAAAAGAAAACATGAAAAAAAAGTAAAAAAGAATACATCAGTTAATACAATCATCAAGATAGAAACTTCTAACAAATTCCAAACTAATTTCATAAATATGTCTACTTTTCTTTCACTTTTATAGAAACAAAATATTATAAAACATTTCTTCTTCATATATCTATAATTTTTTTTTTATACATTTAAAAAAACGCGCCTAATTCACATGACATCCATTGTTGAAGAGTTTTTACACGTGTAAAAAGACAATATAAAAAAAAAAAAACTAAATATATAAAACAAATGAAGTAGTCATGTGAAAATATGCTGTTAGAGTGTTATTGTTAGCCCTATTATTGTGACAAAGAAAATAATCTAACAGTCATTATTATTAAACTTTTATATAAAACCACAAAAAAAAAAAAATAATAATAGAATGTCAAGTAAAGTTTGTGTACTAATAATGGTTTCATATAGTTACAATATATATTACTTCCATGAAGGTATATTGCTTTAGAAATAAATTTTATGAAGTTTGAAGGTAGTACGAGCGCCAAGCCAAGTTAAGAGTTGTGGTTGAAATTATTTATACCTTATTTTCAATTTTGATGAAAATTTTGTTATTACTTCATGAATGTAGACAAAAACTGAGAATAAAATATTATTCTCTTGACTTGGTTTTCGAAATATCTAAAGCTAAATAATAAAAAAAAAATTTCCAATTTTCGATATTTTGAAAATTACTCAGAATATCGAAAAATTTTATCCTTACTTTTCGTATTATATTGCCAAGTTATAACATAATTCACCATCAAAACTGAAAAAATATATTTTTTAAATTTGTATTCCCACACCATGCCATGAAAATAGGATAGAAAATGGAAAAACTTTTAGGTGGACTAATATTCTTCATGAACTAAGTAGTAGAAAGATTAGTCTACTATTAATTGACCTATTTTTCGACAGCCAAGTGGCCTAGAAATAGAAATCGTTGGGAAACTCTTCAAGGTGATGCTTAGACTCTTCACTAATATTATAAAGAGGAAACGTTTGATTTTTTGTTTGTTTGTTTGTAATGGATAAACCAAAGAGATTATATATGCAGAGTGCCCATTCGATGAAATTAATGTTCGAATATTACAAAGAGACACAAAGAAAGTTACGGTATAGTTATCTCTGTCATATTTCACCAATCACTCAGAGTAGAACAAAGATAGCTCAATTTTTAGATCATAGGCTGTCTCTTTTTTTAAAGTTGTCAAAACTTTTCAACATAGAAAGTATATGAATCGCGCTGATTAGTAATTCTATGTCTATGGGATAAACTCAAAAACTACTACACCGATTTTAAAAATTATTTCACCAATATAAAGAATACTATATATTATCAGCGAGAAACATGAGCTGTATTTTATTTTCTAAAAAATTAGAGATTCCTTCGAAAATTACAATAATGTAACCCAAGGTGTTAAAAATTTACCTATAAAAGATGATAATGGATCAAATACTATATAAAACATTTTTGAAAATTATTTCACCCAATGTAAGGAATTACATTTCCAGGGAGTAACAAGATATGAATTTTTATTTCAAACAAATTAGTGGGCAAAAGGGCGGATAAGTGACGGTGAGGGAAGTAAAGGGGCTACCCACAACGCAAAAGTCTTTATTTTTAACGTTGAAATTGCTCATCAAAGTGGGTGGGTAACTGCTATTAGACCATAAATATCTAATAACTAACCTCAACAGTAAAAACGTGTATAAGTATGTATTTATTACAAGGAAGTTAACAATCTTTGAAGGTATTAACAGTCACTCATATACCATTGTAATGTAATATGAGATGATATTAAATAGCATTCCATTAACTTACTATTTTAAATAAAAAAAGAGTTATTTTTCTTGCATGTAACTGAGGAGTATATATGGGCTATTAAATGAAATGTAAAGATAATTTATATGTAAATAACATATGTACTTAATTATTTAATTAAGAATAAACATAGGCAATTAATAATTTACAAGCATTGTAAATAATATGTTTTCTATTTAAAATCCTTTGCAGAAAATGGTTTTTTTTAGAACTATGAAATCACAATACTAGTATCGGATGAACTTTCAAATAATGACAAGCAAATAAATTCATTCATAAATTAGATGAACAATTTAAAATAAATTCTACTTTTTCCATTTTGAAATGTGATAAAAACTTTCAAATAAAGATAAGCAACTTTTTGTACAGGCAACATTATAGACAGATAATGGATTTAAAATAAAACATATCACTAAAATATATGAAATAAAAATAAGTAATTTAAAAATTAAAAATCCCGACTGCCTTGCCAAAAGAAGATCACTCATTTACTTGCTGGCTGGACAGGTAAATAAAATAGTCATTACTGTCGAATAACCTATTAGATTAAAAAGTGTTCCACAGAACGGTTCCCGACTGCAATGATAATTTAATTTGCATGTTCTGTCAGGCTGTAAATGATTGACTTTTGGTTTGTATACACAGATTAACTAATAAAACTTCTTTTTTATTTTTTAGCAGGCCAATCGTGTTTTTAATTTTGTTAAATATTTACTATTTAATTCAGAAGTTATACAAACGGCGTGTTTTCTTATAAACTATATTTTTTAAATTCAGGACAAATTTAATTTGCTTTTCATTTACTACCACTTCTTATCTAGTATATTTTCTGATCGTTCAAAGTTTTCATCAGTGCTTCGACAACACCTGAAGGTCTGACGGTATGACTTTTTTATACTTTACTTTTATTGTTATTGTATTATTTCAAAACTAGTATGAGTTGAGCTTTATTCTATGTTTTATTATCTAGAAATGTTACAATTCAGAAATACTTTTTAACACATTGTAGCCATAAATTTAGTATTCGAGTGTTATGGAAGGAGAATAAGTGAGATCAAGAGAGGTGGAGGCTATAAAGCGGTGGTTTTTACTATTAAGCCCAGTGAAGCGGGTGGATATCAAGCTAGTACGTTATATAATATTTACTTGAAAGTTTGACTCGAAGTTAATAAAAATTTATTTTAAAAAGTACAAAGCCTCCGCAATTCTTTTTGCACTTGCGTGTTCAAAATATTAAGTATACTATTTATAATTATTTAATTGCATATTTTTGCAATTACTATAAAATGCAATTGATTTACAATCTTTGTATCAATCATAAGTACCTACATGCATTAATAAAGGAATGATATAAAGGATCTTTATCCTACGGATTTTTAATTTAGATTTAACCAGAAATACTATGAAAATTTAAATATTATTATTACATGTTTATACTTACATAGTGCAATCGGTCGAGTGTTTTTTAATTTATTTTTTGTAATTTAAACTGAGAGCACCCTGTACGGATATACGGAGTATGTATCTTAAACGTTGCTGATTGGGACGTTTTTTAAATTGAAAAAAATTGCAGTTCAGACAAATGAATGTGACGTACTGCAAAAACGCTATGCAAGAACGTGAGGTAAAAAAGTCGTCTTATTATTAATTAAGTAAGAATATTTAATTTTCTTCAATTTTATTTTGCAAAAGAGATCTAAATAAAAGTAGTTTTTAAGTAGCAATTTGTTTAAAGATAAGATTTTTTTAAAAGTTTACATAACCTGGCTATTTATGAATATGGGATTGGCTTATTGTATGAAAACCAATTATATTGTTAATATATGACAAATATATTAAGATTACGTCATTTTAATGATAAGATAGATTATGTAAAAGTTTTATGTTATTATCGGTTTATTTTGCAACATATTTAAAAGTTGTTTGAGATCTGTTCATATCCATTGTTATTTGAGTTTCAAATATTTACAACTACATGTGTATTAGACATAGTTCTAACTAGCTGCTGGTGTACCGGAATTGATTAAAAATATATTTACTTTAAAGTTGCGACCTCTTTTTTTTAGCTTTTACTTATGATGTACAAAATTTTAAGAACGAAATGATGTTAAAAATTTTAAATATACAGATTTCTATATTTTACTTTTCTTATTGCTGGGCTATCTCGAAAAACCTTCACCAAATTATAAATTGTTTTAAACTAGGCTAGAAAATTTTTTAATATCGTAAAAAAGCGGGAAGGATAGTGAGTTACATGCTTTGAATCTTGTAATCGCGAACTTTGGAACTGATTATCTCGCGATCTAAACGACGTATCTCACAGCCATATTCTGAGCCTGTGAAGAAAAATTACGCCAAATTTGCCGACAAGTGCTTTCATACTGGAAATACCATAAAGCTGTATCACGTCACTTCAATAAACTGCATCCCTTTTCTGTATTTGCTCTTGTCCTTTATGCATTTATCATGCCTGTATTCAACGTGTTTATAGTAGTGGATGTGATCAGCATTTAATTAATTTCGAACAATAAATTTAATGATTAGTGACAAAATAACGACTCTATTCCGCTTCATGAATAAATAAAAATAATAAAATTTGATCTAAAAAAACTTTCACCCATTTGATTCTAAATGTTATATGATAGTGTTTCAATGTTAATGATTATTCAAGAACAATAATTACTATAATCTGAATCAATCGATGATGCATTATTTTAATTGCAGTGCAAAAAAATCTGTTGTTTTTTAAATTGAATATAAAAAAATAATAATAATGACCTCAATATTTGTTCATGTTTATTTAACACACAAGAATATAAGAATCATTTGTTATGTTGACAACGATAATGGAATTAGCAAATAGTTACAGCAGAGCATGTGAGACAGACTTTATTTATTTTCTTGTAGTAGACTGATTCACCAATCAAGTATTTTGCAATGTCTTTTAAAAAATGGTGAGGTGTTTATTATTTCAATGAATTTTTTATATATTCTGAGAGCATGTGTGTGTCATTCATCTACTATTATTACCTTATTGAAAAAGAATGAAACGTGTGGTACTCTTAAAATTGTTTCAATTTTTTTGTTATCTGTTGATCTATATCTCTGGTTTTTAGAATTCTAGATTTAGTCAGAGAAATGCTGGAGACTTTGAAGTGCGTGGATGAAAACATAATGTCCGTTTGTGGGCACTAGAGAATTTTTCAAAAATAAATTTCATTCATTAACTCTATTATAGCAATATTTAAACACTAGCTAGATACTTGCCCGCTTCGCTGGTTTTAAAACAAAAGATTGACAAAGATCATCGCGTATAGCCTTTACCATTCTTGCTCGCACTTATTCCCCTTCCATAGTACTCGAAATAATGATAGGGATTGTTTCACACAGGTAAAATATATACACAGTTTTCAATTTTTATTAAATGTAAAACAGTCATAATTCATTGAGTATATCAAAAAAGATGGCCATGCATTTTTTTACATTTACTATTTTTACAGAAATATTTTATTTATGGTTCAAAATGATGCTCATAAATGGCGCAGTAAAATGTTAGATTAAATTTTATCTTTATAAATTATACTTCATGTGTTACTCTGATGTACGAGCAATATTATTGTAGAGTTTCATTCAAATCCATTTGATAATTTTTGCGTGAAAGCCTAACAAACACACAAACAAATATGATTACTTTCACATTTATAATGTATATAGGGATAGGGATGTTTAGTAGGTGAAGCAAAATATTGCAAATAAAGAGAGAATTGTGGCTGCATTTTTTAAGACTTACATGTGCTGAATTCTTAAATCTGGGCCTGATTATCAGAGAAAACTTATAGTAGGAAAGGGACTAATTAATTATTCTAACCTCTATTCGAGAGCCTTACATACAAAGCGACACAAAATTGAAAAAGCAAGACGAACAGCAGGTAAGATGAAGCCGAAAATTAAGTTAGTAAAGGAAGACCAAGAACAAAATTAAATGAGGAAGAAATAGTTAGCTTGCTCTAAGAAAAATCATCTTTGCTGATGTTACTGGCAGTTATATCAAATTTTCTGTTAAAATATTTCCCAAAAGGAGAAAAAAGAATTAACTAATCAAAATCAATCGGTCGGCATTTCAACTCCAGAATATTTATTTTCGAAATAAAAAATGAGAGACATTTATGTCTATCAAAGTATACATTAGGCTTAATTAGTTATGGATGTTACTTCGATCGGTCAAGGATATGCATTTTGCGTGCCCTAGCCGAGCAAAACAACCTGTGCTAATTTCGTGACTTTTTTTTTAACAATTCGTATAAATAAATATTAACCGTTAACCATAAGCATATGTATTATTCAATATTCCATTATGCATTGCGCATAACACGGCGCCTTAACGGTCATATAAATCTACAATTCGAATGGATAATCTTATATATTGCTCATGTTTATTTATAATTAATTAGAATCACATGATGGTTATTCAATAAACTTATTGCACTAAGATGTTTTATTGATTAATGATTGTAATTGATTATCAATAATGATTTACTCAATGTAGTAGAGTAAAGTGTAATAGGTAATTATTTTGCAAATTTTATTTCGAGTTCCTGTTTTTATTGTTTATTTTTGAGGGAGAATTCACTGAAAAGTTAAGTAAAGAAAGTCGAATTCACAAATGGAATGACAAATTAAAAGGCAAAGTAAGGCTGTATCGCGCAATTATATTTCCGATGCTACTCAAATTATTTACCTTCAATTGTGAATTCAATTTCATAGTTCCAAAGCAAAAAATACACTAGCTGCCTGATTTCTACAAGACTGAGGAAAAACTTGGAGAAAAATATATCCCTATCGCTATCTCTATATATTATAATTGTGAAAGCAAGCATGTCTGTTTGTTACATTTTCACGCAAAAACTGCCAAATGGATTTGAATGAAACTGAACAATAATATAGCTTATGCATCAGACTAATACATGACCTATAATTTATAAAGATATATTTAAAAAAAATTAAATTAATTAAATTTAGTCTATGACATTTTACCACACCATTTATGAGCATCATTTTGAAACCATAAATTAAAGATTTCTGTTAAATTGAGAACGAGATCCAATTTATAGTCACCTGTTCTGATACACTCAATGAATCAAGATTATGTAACATTTAAAAAAATTGAATTCTATACATATATTTTACCTGTGAAAAACAAACCCTACAACTCCTTCGAGCGTTATGGAAGAGGGATAAGCGGGAGCAAGAGAGGTGGAGACTATAACGTGGTGGTCTTTACTTTTAAGCCCAGCGAAGCGGGTTTGTATCAAGCTAGTTATAAATCAAAATAAAGATATTTTCCAAATTCTCTTTCTTAAAAGCATTTGACTAAGAATAGTCTTCTTGTCATCAGTCACTTAGCTAATCGTCTCGATGTGAGTTTAGCCTTAAGAATTCCGATTTTAAGCGGCATTAAATATATTTAAGGATATATGAGCATGACAGCAATGTAAGATTTAAAGGCTCTAAATTTTTGTATAGTTTTACTTAAGTTAAAGGATATATGGTTAAAATTTCAACATAAATATGGATGCAAATTTTAATAAAATATCGTTGAAAATCGATATTTCGATAATCGATAATGAAAATTTTTTATTTTCAATATTTTGAAAAATACGAAAAATTGTATTCCTACTTTTTTTCTTATATCGGTCAAGTTATAACATAAATTCACTGTAACTGCATGGCAAACTGATTTTAATATACATAATTGTAGGTATAATTGTAAAATGATTCAATGACAGATATCGTGATATCACTGGCGCTGATCATGTTAAATTTTGCAGAAGTCAAATTTAAATTTTAAAGCACTCATAATCCGACATTTTAAAGCTATTTAAATTTTAGTAGCTTGTTTATTTCGATATTTTTGGTTAATACGAGATCTTATATTTGATAAAAATTCTACCTTTTTCATATGTTCATCCCATATACCAGAATCATCCCATCCACCACCAGAACTACTCGACGATCCACGTCGACTTGGATCCCATGAATTTCGCCGATTATTGTTATCCAAAGAATCACATGAATATTTCCGTCGTGACGATGTATTTGATGATATCGAATCCCTTCGTAAACTATGTAAGGAATTAATCGAATCACGTCGATTACTATGTAACGAACAATTCGAACCTCTTCGAGGTTGTTGAGTAGGTGAAGGTGATGAACATGACGTTGTGTCATGTAATGGTATACACATAGAATCTCGACGTAAAGAATTCGCTGAAGATGATAAATCTTTACGTAATGTCGATGGAAATGCTGAAGGATGTTCCATTTCACGTTTAGGCGGTGATAAGGGTATCGTTAACGAATCACGCCGTCTGTGATTATTTAAAATGTTTAAAGCTGGCATTGATTCACGCCGAGGACCATATGATTCACGACGTTGTGTTATGATATTTCCAAGGGAATCACGACGGTTTGTTACATGTAAAATATTACCCAATGAACCGCGTCGATTATTCTTTTGCATTTTACCACCGTGCACATCACATTTCGCATCATGTTTCGTTTCAACGGTGACAAGAATTTCCGGAATATTATCTGTTGCGGTTGCTTTTACTTTTTTCTGGTCAAGTTTAACATCGGTAAATAATGCTTCCAGCCGTTTCATAGCGGCTGCATGGTTAATTGCAGTACCCATCACTTATTTGATCATTCAAATAACTTTCTATTTGAATTGAATATTTTTTTCACAACAATTAATTAGTTTTTAATTGATATATTTTGAAAATAAATCAACCAATTAGAAGCAGTTTAAAAAGTTTTTATTGAAATTTAATTAAATCATTTTAAAAACATAAATTACACTTTATAAAAACGATCATTATAATTAAAGTTAATTAAATATTTAAATTGAAGATTTGACCAAGTTTTTTTTTTTTTGGTATTTAAAAATAAACAAAATTAACTCATCACTTTTAATGAATCATTCATCAAAATATTGATGACCAAGAATTTGTAAAACTGAAAATATTAATTTAAATAAAGTTATCTTAGGTTGGGTTAATTTAATAATATTTCAATTTTTTTGGATTTATATACCGTCAATCTAATTGAAAGTATAACATCTTAATTGATACAGCTTTTTCCTGTTTCGTAGGTTTTAAAATTTTGGAATTAAAAAAAAGGTCCAGCAAATTTTTTAACTACTGACAAGGATTTTTCTATTTTCTTTATCGAGCCTTTTTTTGAGGGTCTCTAAACCATGATAAAAATCAGTTGAGTCGTCAAAAAATTACCAAATTTTCAAGTCAATTTCACCATACGAGGGGAATAAGTTAATATGCAAGCAAATAATGTAAGTTTCAATTGATTTCACCACCATTAATTAATTGGAAAAAGCACTGTGGGACAAAAATTTTAAATTTGTTATATATTTAATTTCAAGAATTACATACAAGTATTAACGAAAGGAAACAATTAGAGAAACAATCGAATTTGAAGTCGAAAATCATTATTTCATGTCACTATCTTACCAAATCTCTTAAGCTTAACAATTAACTGTTTACGGAGTGCTTTAGCTTTTTTGGATCTCTTTTTGGGAGCTAAGAATTTCGTGAATTTTAATCATTTAATTTCTCAAGAAAGAGATATTTTAAAACTTTCGGCTATTTAATATTTTTTTTAAATATTATTTTCATACGATTGTTTTCAAAAAAATTCTACTTGCGATGATAAATTGTGAAAGCGTACCCCGCAAGAGCAGAAGTCATTATTCATGCAAAAGTATTATGCGACAATCGCATTAAAAAACTAAAGCACGATTGACAAACAATGGCATTTTGTGACATATTGTCAGTCAAGTGTCTTGTTGGACTTGATTGCTTTATATAGTGAATCGTCGTGAGAACGGAGTCCGATAAGCTTGCGGAATTTATTAAAGGTGTTATTATTGAGCCATCTAAACCGGCTAGCTTTACAATTACTGCAGTGAGAACCTACCATTAAATAAATATGATTGTTGTCAAAAATTAACTTTCAAAAATTGATTTTTAAGTTAATCTAATTAGTACGAATAGAAAGCTTTCACCCGAAATTATGCCAAAAAGTTTTTGATAACAATGAAGTTTGTACATTATAGATTTGATCAATTGTGATCAAAACGGCAGTGTTAGTATCTAGGAAATATATTTCATCAATACAATTGAAGGCATCCAGAAATATTATACATAAATTAACCCAACTTAACACTATTTTACCTATCAACGAACAGTTTGAAAGAACTATCACACTTAAAATACACTTTTTGCAAAAAATAAACTCACACAAAAAAAACAACAGTTCAAAAAATGTTTTGAAGTGAAACGTCAAAAAAGAGTTTTAGTTGAATTAAAGCACCGTAAAAATAACTATAATAGTGAATGTTTATTATATGAGTGTTAAATCATATCCATAGCTAAGCAATAACTGTTTTCTTCACTTCAATCAAAACACACAATATAACGAAATAACTTCTCAACACAGAAGAAGTATGGTAAAATATTTAAAAAAACAACGTTGTGGAGGAATGAATAAATAAATAAGATGAACAGACCAACACTTGATAATATACTTTACTATTCATAATAATAATAATACATAACGTATTATAATAAATAATTTAAAACATATCGTATATTGTCGCGAATGATACTTCGTAACAAATCGGTTTTATGTTGTTGTTGTTGTTGTTGTTGTTGTTGTTGTTGTTAGTTCAGTGATTTTAATGATAAATACAGAGTAACAACAATTTTTATTATATGGATATGTAGATTTAATGAATTAGTCTTTAATCGTGTGGTATGTGTTCACATGTCATTATAGTAGTATAGTAGGGCTGACAAAATATTAGGCATGTTAGCGGGCACGATTAATGCATTCATTACAGTCAGGAATTCTTGTTGTATCGTCACCGGTTGAAAATTAATGTTTCAAACAGCTGAGAACAGGGTATTAGACCTATTTTGGAAAAGTCCCCCAATTAGAATCTATAGTGCTAATAAATCACTTAAAACTCGCCGAAAACTCTCGAATAATGATAATATATTGCTCTGTGGTCATGATGTTATACAGCTATGTAAACAAATGCGCTATTTTCATAATAATTTAAAATTTTTTGTTTACATAACTATATGACGTAATAACGTGTCCGTCTACTATTTAAGGTTATTTACGTCATGTAAAGAAAGATAGCCACTCTAAGATAGCCACACACACATATATACATTTCACGGACTCATAATTGATATTCCCACATAATACATACTATAAACTTTGCGTTTTTTTTTAAAGAAACATTTAATACAATTACACTTTTGTTCTCTAGCGGTTTACAAGATGTTTCCCACGGACCCAACTGACCTATGTTGCTCATTTACGAACTCGGCCTCACTTTTTACGTCCTGAGCACGCTATAAAATTTCAGCTTCAGGCAGACAGACGGACGGGCAGACAAAAATGGACTTTTGACGGCATTAACAACAGTAAGGCATCGAAAAAGCAAGGAAAACATTTGGTTTGATAAATGATTGAACAAAAATTTGCGTGACATTCATTCACAAATCAATCAGTAACAATACCCAAAGCATCGTATTAAATTTTTTACAAAGTTTCAGATACTTTAGGTTAGAGTTTGAAGCATATTAGAAAATTATTAATATATAAATATACATTTTATATTATTCCTGGCGCTTCCACCATAATTATCTAATCTGCAAAATTTAAGTGCTGGGCTGGTTCACTAAATGGAGAATTCTCGATCGAATTCCTATATAAATACAAACATGAATGTGTCGGAAAAAAAATCTTTTTAAAATTAGTGAATAATTAATTGAAACCGAATCATATCGAATTATATCTACAGACATTTATTGTGGTAAGTTTAAAGAACCGAGAAAGGTTTTTTTAAAGTTTCAAATCTAAAAAAAAAAAACAAATTTGACAAAACCGTACTCAGCCCTACTTAAAAATAGTTTGTATATAAACAACACATACTCGGGGGCATTTAATAAAAATTTGTGTATGAAAACAATTAACGTAATCAAATCACAACAATTGTGTACTTTTTAGAATTTTCTTGTTTAGTATAATAAAAAATGGTACGTTTAAAATATTGTCTTAGTGATGTGAAACATAATATTTATTAAAAAAATATATATGGGTAAAAAATTTCGACATGCTTTTATTTTTCTGGAATGAAAACTAGAAAATAACCTTTTCTCTTCTTTGTTGCAACAAATGATTCCAAATAAATTTTTTTTTCTATTCTTTCGAGTTCATTAAATTAAAATTTTTACTTTAAAACTGCTTTTAAAAACTTTTATTGTCGATGTTCTCACGGAGTGTGAATATTGAATACAGCGTACACTGGTAGTACCCCGGAAAAACATCAGCAATACTCCGTTGATACCAGAAAGACCGACAATAGTTCACGAAAACATTGTCAAAACGTAGTAGAAATCTCGTGTCGCAAATCTACGAGGGTTAATCTACTTCATCGTCTCATATGATTTTATAAAATTACTGACTATGCTAATGATATTGCTAATGAATAAGTGAAGTGTTGGCTGTTGTTAATTACTAAACAAAATATAAAAATCTAATTTGATATTTGATACTAAAGATCTGTCTCTAGCGTCTATTTCCAGCTGAATTTTTACCAGAAAATTCTATATACTAGAAAAATATAAGTTGTTTTATCGAGGCCAACATTTATAAAAAAAGTTTATTTTTAAAGCGCACAGTTTAATTTTAGCAGCGCGATCTTTTAATTCTGATTTAAAACAACTCAAGTATAGTTTTATTACAAAGATATTTAAATATAACCACTACAGACAAATAATAAAAACTTCCAACACATTATATTAAACTCATTATGACGTATATACATATATGAGTTTAATACCTATAGTTTATTCATTGTTATGTCCGTCAATCTTCCCACCAACCAAGCCTCTAGTTATTCGCATACCTTTAAGAACTAACAACAAATATTACACCAAGCATTACCTTTTTAGAATAATTAAATTATATAGTAAATGCATCTTGCAAAGAAAGACGTAATTAACAGATGCATGGCATTCAGATGATGTCTGTCTACTTTGTATATCTATATGTTGCAGTCAACTTTATATTAATTAGCCGTTCAGTTAATAGCCTAGCCTTTTTACTAAACGAATCATGTTCAGTCTTATACAACATTTAATGAATTTACTGCCTTATCGTTAAGCCATTCATTCAGTAGGGGTATTATTTGACATGAAAGATGTAATATCTGACATTAGAAATTGACTATTTACGTAATTTAAAATAAAACATATTATTATTTGGTAATCCTGACATCAAATAGCGTAGCTCAATAAAAAAGTACGCATGTAAGTAATTAAAATATTATTTGTTAACGCAAGTTAAACTTCTATGGCATTTCGATCGACAAAGAACTTTGTTTTTAAAACAAGCACATCTATATTATTACGACGCTGATTCACAGCAGGCTCAAAACTACATTTTTGGAATCCATTGACATCAAAAGTTGACTGACTAACCACAGCTTCTCCCAAAGAAATCGAATCGCCTTTTTGTGACTTAACTCTTTCATTGTAATTTGTTGCGTAAACGCAATAAAACTATGAGAAACACTAAGAATATTATTCAAATTAACATGAGCATTTCTGTGCGCTGTATTAAGTATTATGCTCTTTGCGGACGCCGACGTTTCGGCGCCCGGTGGCAGAAAGTGGAACTAAATTTAAATGACTAGGCTAAGCAAGTAGTTAAAAATTATCGATAAAACACGCTTTTTTATTAAATGGCTGAATATTGATATTGGCTAGTTGAATAGTGCCGTTTAGTAAAAAGACTAGGCTGTTAATTGAACGTCTAATTAAAATAGTTGGCTGCGACATACATATATAACCATTCGATTAATATGATTTATAATGCAGTTTTGTCATATATGATATGGAGCATAATAAATGATTTTTATGTAAAAGAGATTTGCGAAATTTATTCAAGAATAGATTTGATTTGTTTAATCATCAAATTTGTTCAAGACTAGTTTTCTTTTCATTTTAGGATAGCTCTTTTCACGAATTTGAAACCGAATGCACTCGAAGAATGAACAAAAAGCATAAAAAATTAAGAAAAAAATTGTTTATGCTATTGAGAGAAAATAAGTATTAGACCATGGTGATAAGTATTAGACCGCAAAAAGGGTGCTTTGAAAGATGATTAATACATATTTGAAATTTTGTGAGTTGCTTCTTTTTGACGAACGACTTTTTTCGAAAGCTCTGCGTTCTCAAATGAGAACGATCACGTCATGATTAAGCTATCGATCTGAAAAAACGCCGCAAGGAATTTGTCGGACACTATGACCACTCGATTCCCTGCTGCAATTTTTTTGAACGATAGCTTAAATATAACGTCATCGTGGTCATTTGAGAACGCAGCGTTTTCGAAAAAAATCGTAGAGAGAAGTTTGGTAGATTCGCCTGGAGGAAGTCGAAACGGTCGTCACGGTCTATATCGTACTACAACAAAATAATTTTTATTTTTATAACAATGTGGAAAAACGAAAAAATTATTCAAGGAATCAAAGCCAGCTGAAATTTGAAAATTTAAAAAACCTTCAGCGTAAAATAACAAAACCTTACTGCGCCGAGTATTGCATTTTTAAGGTGGCAACGCAAGAAAGTTAATTCGTTAATATTATTAGTTATTTTTGTTCTTAATTTACGAAGAACAAAAAATTTAGAAGGCTTATGATGGACGCGGACGGGTTTCTAAAATAAATAGATTGAACATTGTTTTGTAAAATATGTTTTTTACATCGAGTATAAACATTTTTGTTAGCATAAGTATAAGCTGCTTTGTTTGCCATCATTTCGAAATTTACTGAATTAATATTTCTCTCCACTATGGCTTTGAGAAAACGGTAGTGACAAATTTTATAATCATATTTCATCAAGTTTATTGAAATAATTGTATGACTCACGGCTTAGAATAACAACGAATTTTTTCAACTAATTATTACTGCAATATAAAAAAAACTTGTATAAAATCTTTTAATTTTATGAAAAGGCCAAATTTATTAATTTCCAAAAGTGTGATAAATGTATAAAAGCAAAAAAAAAAAAAAAAAATGAGAAAATTTATAAAAATATCACAATGATTTAATAACAAATATTATTGATTAAAAAACTATTTAAATAATATTTATACCATAATTAAAATAAATGCGTTGGTTTTTTCGCGTATAAAAAATAATATTGTCGACCGTAATTGTGATACATGATATTTTAAAATTTGACATTTTATTGCCCACACAATACATAAATATTTATTTTTTGCTATAAATTTCTTAATTAAAAAATATTAATAAAACAAGGCACCTTTTTAATATCTTAATTAATTTTTCTACCCTGTATATGTGAAATATGTATCAAGGTATATTAGTTTTAGTTTCCAGTTTGTAATGCTCCATAAAACGCTTTGTAACGTGTTCATAAAATCAATCACCTAATTAATCTATTTCTGTTTGTCCGTTCGTCTGATTGGAGGCATGATAACTAAAAAAAAAAGAGATATCGAACTAAATTTTTATAGCATGCTCAGGACGTAAGAAGTGAGTTTGAGTTCATAAATGAACAACGAAAGTCAATTGGGTCCTTCGGGCCCATCTTGTAAACTGTAAGAGACAGAACAAAAATTAAAATGTAAAAAAGAGCCTTATAAAAAATAAATAACATGTTTGATTTGAAACATTTTTTCATAATATTTTTATTTTTCCGTGAGCGCGAAAATTAAAGGCAAAAGTTTTGCATCCATTTTTTCTAGAAATACAAAAAAAGAATTGAAAATTTGTAGGTAGTTTCAACCAATGATATTTGCGAAAAAAATTTCTAAAAACAAAACGAAATACAAAATTTTTAGAAAATAATTTTAAAACACCGATATTCAACACTAACTATACAGATATTTTAATAATTAACACATTTAGTTGTTTATTTTCAATTGTTTATTGAAATTAATTGTTTATTAATTAATTTAAAAAGATTCGTGTGTCCTGTGGCTACTTGAAAGAAGTCCCACATTGAGTTTACACAGGGGTGCCTTATTAAAAAAAAATTCTATAAAAATAAAATAATTAATGGCAAATTATTTCCAAATTTGAATCGATGATAGAAGTATCGAACTTTCTATCATTCGATAGCTTTAAAGGTAGGTTTATAGCAAATTTCTATAAAGATTCAATTTTATTGAAAAATTCCAATACTAAGAGAGATAAATTGCCAATACGTACTCGATTCAAAATTGAAATTTTTTCTCAGATTCCAAATTTTTTAATAATATAAGTAGATGCCTTTAATTAATAATAACATAGCGAGCGCAAATTGTTTGACAAAACCATTTGTATAAATCGATCCTTTTAATGCGAGATTTTAAAAAAGTGCCCAAAGTCAACGCAACATATCTCCATCAAACTTAGTTTAATTTTTTCAAACTAACGTCAATTTCATGGATAATCAATCAATCATTAGTACCTACAACCCGACATACTTCAAACAATTATATAAGTTTGATTTTTGAGACATCTAAAAAGGTCGATTTCTTTTGGTTATCTTGGTTTATGATGTTTTGACATTAAATATTATTATCATTTTATCACCTGATATGTTATTAACTCGAAATTTTTTATTTAAAAATAAAAGTTATTAAAAAAATAAAAGTTTTTTGATGACACCAGTTTACATAACCTAAGGCCATAAAGTACAAATTTCTCATAATTTGAGAACATTAAACTGTTTATGATTTATTAAAATAAGTTTATTAGTAATAATTCCATCATTTTTAATTTTTAATAGACCATAATTATCTGCAAACATCCGTAATTGACATTTAAATCTAGAATTAATAGATTATAGTAATTTATCATAAAATATAAGGAAAGTGTATTTTATCACCATCAATATTGCAACTTTCACCCATTTTTATTATGAATATTGGTTGATTGTTTCTATTTTAGTGATAAATATGCGGTTTTGCTTCAATGAATATTACGTGAAATGAAAAAAACTTAGTATGCCATCAAACTATAATTTTGCGTTATTTAAATAATACGATAAATTTCCAATCAATAAAATAATTATAAAAGTCAAGCTTTTGAGCATAAGACAACAACTGATTTAGTACAGGAGACTAAAAAAGGCGAACTTCATTTGATAACCACAAATAAGACTTTTTTTTTTTAACGGTTTTTTGCAGGCAAGCCAATAATTACCATTATTTTCTAAATTATCTTTCTTCTGTTATGTTATGAATTTCGATTATATATAGTTAACAGACCGTTTTAGATCTATTATACCGTATGGACAGGCAAGTCAATATAGGTAACAACACTGTTCAAAATTTTATAAAAAAAATGTGCCTCATCTGGTTTTCAGATGGGTGAAGATCGACACAATCGAGTGGTCCAGTTGTGGTTATGCACAGCTTAATTAGCCACTCCTTGATTCGGTAAATTACGAAACACCTTGATATGGGTATGAAAATGGCTCAGGTGAAAGCGACGTTTCTCTAGATCTTTCTTAAATAAGTTCCCAAGCAAATTCAAGATTACCATACCAGTAAAAATCACCACGCGATGACATAATATGGGTTGGCAATAAATCATCGGGAAATTAATTAGAATATGTCATTATTGCCCATCTCCTTTTAGCAAAATAAAGTTTTATACGTATTTTATATGCATCTCTATGGTGATATCGGATAATGAAATCACTAACCTAGATCTTCCTCTTTGTTTCATTAGGAATTTTAAACGTACATATTTTGCGTACTTCTAAATATTTTCAAAAACCAACTTCACTTTCTTGCCCGTGCAGTGAGGATTCTTCACCTGAAGTGATAGAAAAAATAAATTTATTCAACAAACCTATTGAAAAAGGTTTCTATGTAGCTATATCTACTAGAAAAAAATTTGACTTTACATCTACTCTAAAATTAGAATTGCATGTTGGATCAGATTCATGATTTAAAAACAATTAACTTCATCATCAAACATGTATTTATAGAACTCTCGTGTTCTTAAAAAATGAAATTCAACATTTAATTATAATAATTACACAATTTCATTACTAATTAAGCGGAAGCAACTTTGTTAAGTAAAAATTTAAAACAAATCACATATTTAATAAAAAGAGAATTTATTTTTGATACAAAATTTCACTTTCTTTCCGAAATTAACAGTTGTTAAAATAAATAAACAAATTTTATCATTTAAATAATCGTAATTATATATTTAATATTATTTTAATATTTTATTATTTTTCTAAAATAAAAATTTTCTCGTTTATAGTATCTCGTTCCCCCCACAGCAAAATTGTCATATTAAAACATATTATTATAATAATTAAAATTTATGTATATTCCTAAAAACGATGCACGGCTAATTTTATAGAAATTATTATATAGTATTGTGTAGTTTTTATTTTGGATATTAGTTTGCAAACAAGTCATCGTCCTAAACTTTAGAGACCCGTACCAAAAGTCGAATACTATACATTTAAACTATTTTTAAGATCCTAAAATTGTAATTCTTGTCTAGCGCGCCCGACCGGATGGTGAAGGTCGTACACAATTAATATTTTAAGCCTTCTTATCAATAGCCTGAAATGATTTCAATTTTCCTATTTTATACCCAATGATATCCCAAAAATTTTTTTGAAAGCGAAAAATATAGACGAATTTAACGACGTCTCTCAAGCTAAAATCCAACAAGCTGTTTAGGGTTCAGAATTTTCCAAAGAAATATACATGCATACATCATTTTCCAAATACTCCTTCTGCCGTAATCGAATAAAAATATTTCTTTCGAATCCCGTAAGTCATAGACGACAACTTTCTTCTTACATTAAAGTAATAATATGTTTACATTAAAAAATTAGCAAACGCCCTCAATTTAAAATAATTGCACATCCTACATAATAATTTTTAATGTCCACCTATTCTAAATTTATTAAAATTTGACCATAATTTCTTTTTTAATTTCTAATTTCTTAATATTATTAAAATTAAGGCAAGTCGCAGACCGCAAAAAATGATTGGTCAGAGTGCCTTATTTTAACGCTTCTGCTTTATGGTTAATAGGTTAGATTAAGTTAAAGTGTCTGTCTTGAGCTAAGACACACTTAGACCATAGGGTCCGTTGTGATACCGAAACAGCTTGGCCCATCCACGGCCACTACTAAATGAACCGTTTGGAGCTGTTTAAGAACAACAGGAGTGCTTCGAAATCAATGAACTTCCGGTCGTCAAAGAAAGGCTGGTTCAAGTGAGTTAATCTCCTCATGGCGAGAGCTGGACAGTGATAGAGAAGATGGGTGATCGTTTCTTCCTTCGTCCATTGTAACAGCTCCTACAATAGCCGTAACACACTTTCAAGCCCAAACATTCAGAGTGCCTGCCGCCTAGCCGGTGTCCTGCAATAGCTGCAACAATTTTGCTTACAGAAGCTCTTGGAAGCGATATAACACCTTCGGAACGCATACGACTGTACTCAGACCATATCTGTCTTGTAGTACCACAAGTACGTTTCTCTTTCCACCTAAGATTAATATATTTTGACGATTCTGCTTGGTGGGTAATAGAACATGTAAGAAAGATTTTGACGACCATTCAGGTGGTAGAAGAATCCAGATTTGAACTGGAAGAAGACCTAAGAAGAATAAGGATCAGGGTCTCAAGGATTAAAGCAGTAGATAGGCAGAAAATGAAAATTTTTGTTCAGCAGGCCTCTTCATCAGTTGTAGCGTCACTGAGAAGTAATAATGTATGTAATAAGATTGATGAGTTTCTTTAGATCATTTTTGCATGTGCCCTACCTTTGTCCATAATAGAGTTTCGTCGCAAAAATGGTAAAGACAGTAAAAATAATATTTATTATTATTTGACGCGTAAAATAGACATATGATTAGATTTTGTTATTTTTATTTATATAAACATGATGTAATTAAAATAATAAAAATAATGCAAAATTGTTATGTAAATACTGACAACAACCAAGTGCATACTGCATAAAGAAAATCAGTCAAAGCTGAATTCTATCAAGCGTTAAAGGTTACGTATCTTACTGTAAAATAAAAAAGCATAATGGCTGTTACCTGTGAAAGAAACTTATCAAACATTTTGAAAAGTGATTCATTCAATAAATTGAGCTTCATATAGGCAGACATTTCATAAAAAAATGCTAAAAATACCCGCGCCCTAAATGAGGTTGATCTAATTTCCATAAACATACTAACACGTGAGTATCTTTACCTTACAAACTCGATTTGTTTAAATTCCATACTTTTCATTTATCGGTGCGATTAACTTGCATAAAAAGCGAAAACAAACATGGAAAATTGAATAGCTTTCAATAAATTTCAATATTTTAAGCTGACTAAGTAAAGAAAATCACGAGTGAATATGTTTTTGATGGTTACGGTGGGTTTGTAATATTTCTATAAAATGCATTAACTTCTTGAAATGCCAAAAAAATAATCATTTTTAAACTTTTGTGAAAAAAATTTATGCTCGAATTTTTCAGGCATATTTTACTGTTAAAGTATTACAACTTACGACAGTGAAAATAAAAACTTAATCGAATATGAAGCCATTTTCTTACCTAATAAACTGCAAATTAAATGGAAAAATTTTCCACGTGCAGATTGCGATATCTGAAAACAGGTGATATAATTTTTGACCTTAAAAAATTGATGCGCTTTCTTAAAAAAAAAATTGTAAACGTTTGCAAACAGCAATCTTTTGCATGTTTCCAAAAAATTTAAAAAGTGATTCTAAAAAGTTGCCAGTAGACAAAATGTGCACAAAAAAAGGCGGACAAAATCAATCGAGCTTATATTGGAAAAGAAGCTTGATGAAAATTTGTTTTATAAAGTTGCGGAATTATGAACATATTATTGTTTGAAGTGTCTAGAATGATATAACACATCCTTGATAAACGAATTGTGGAGGCAGACAATTTTTTTTTAAGACAACTTATTGTGAAAATTGTTTCTTTAAAGATATTAAAGATAATTTATACTTATAACTAAAGGTTGTGCTCGCGGCAATAATTTTATTAATTGTTGGCGTTTTATAATTTAAGGCATAAATCAATTAATAACTTGAATTTACTTTTTAAATATAAACAATTGTTTACACCTTACACAGGTTGTACCGCAATCCATATCAAAATTTTTAAGATACAGATTCCCTCATATATATAACATAGCCTTAATAATAGAAATATAACAACCAACATACTTAATTGTTTAAGCACTGTGTATATTCTGAAATTTATTGATATTACGAAGAGTAATTATAAGTGAAATGGAATTATAGTGAAATGTTTAATTAATTATTATTGCAAAACACAGTTCGAAATAGCAAAAAGTAGATGTGCATTTGACATTATTTCTAAAAATATGATTGTAAAAATAGTCTTTTCTATTTTTAAATAAATCAATATTAAAGCAATGTTGATAATTATTTACATAATTATATGTTTCAATAACCTGAATTGGTATTGAAAAATTTATTCAAATAAAATTATAGTTAATTAGATAATTATCCTCATTATTTACACATAAAAATATACTTTAATTATCATATTGAAATACATATCAAATCAATTTAAATTAGTGTTAGACTCAAAACCTTTGATTCAGGAATTTAAATGGTTTGGGATTAAACATCATTGCATCAACATTTATATTGAATATTGAATAATATGAGTTAATTCTACATCTAATCCATATCAAAATTTTGTTTCCAGAATTTTCTGAGAAAAAATTTTGACTCAGCAATATTTAAGTACTTTTCCTGAAAAAGTTTAAGAAGTTACATCAAAATTGAATATTGGATTTGTTTAAGTAGCGTTTTAAACTTCACTTTACGTGCATTCATCAACTCTCTAAGTCGAAAATTCGTCTTTTGAACTCAATTGAGTTTCAGTCACTACTTACCTACGCCAAATAATCATCTGGAACAAAATTTATTCATCAAATGTCTCGTAAGCACTTTGTAATAATGATTAGCCATGAATAATAATAAAGTTGATTTTTTTTGAATCAGAGTTATTTATTCCAACACTATCTTGAATACACTTGAATAAATTAATCAATTTTATGTAGAAGTCCATTAATGTCCACACTAATGGTTAATATGTCAGATTATATTCCAAGTATAAATAATTTAATATTTAATAAACATGTTAATTAAAATTTTAGAAATTAAATAATTGAAATGAAAATTTATAATAAGATTTAATTCAATAAGAAAACAAAAAAATTAAGTTTGAGAAATTGAAACAGCCTCCAGAACGCATTCCCTAAAATTTTTACATTGAGTCCAATATCTTATTAAAATTGGATATCGGACTATATTTTTTTTATCACTTCAGGTGAAGAATTCTCACTGGAGGTACAGAAAAGTGAAGTTGATTTTTAAAATCTTTATAGTATGCAAGCTATGAACGTTTAAAATTCTTAATTAAGCAAAGAGCAAGATACCCACTAGTGACGTCATACGTTATTATCGCTAGAGATTACATATAAAACTTTGTTTCGACTTGTAACTTCTTCGTTTTTTAATCAATTTTAATTTCACTTTCAAATTTTGTCATAGTATCAAGTCTAGTTTACCATTTTTATGGGTAATATGGCCAATTCGACATCAGGATTATTCTCTATTGCATTTTTAAGGGCATATTTAATTTTGTTTGTTTAAATATTTGTTACTCCACTACGCCGAAACTGAGTAGTGCGTTGGAAAAATATTAAAACACGAATGTAGATTAGGGTCTGGAATAACATTACAAAATTTTAAGAAGCTCAAAATTGGAAATACATTTATCGTGCTTACTTTTAAAAGAAAACTTATTAAGAGTTCATTTTAATTATTTCCCCTTAATCCCTTGCCTACTTCTTGTCCTTCGTTCTCCTTTTTAGATATTCAGGAGTGTAAACTGGGTAAGGAGTTATATTTTCATAACCAATTTCTTTTCATACCAACGAAAGTTAGTGAGGCAGATTAGCAACAATGTTGAATTGATTTACAAATTTTACATAACAGTTTCAGAACTTGCAATTGAATTTTTTCAGGCTATCGATTTTGAAAATTCGAATGATTCAATATTCTATGGTTTATACAAGATTAACAAAACAAATGAAATATTAATATTTATCAAAATCTACATAAATAATAAAAATAATTAATATTAATATTTTTTGCTGTTTGTTTATTGAAAATAAATTATGATTGTAATTAATAGGTACACAACCAGTTTAATAGATTTATAATATCGATTACCATAAAAATAAATCACATAAAAAGTAGTTTAGATCAAAATAAAATGATTCGATAACCTTGGCGGGTGATAATTCAAAGTATGTTGTTATAAAGATATTAAATATTATGCATTGCTTCACAATATAATTAGTTTTAAACTTATTTTCAATATTCTACTTAAAGTTTAATTATTATACAGGAGTGTAAATCATTTTTAAGTGATTACTGTATTAACACTCTTGCAATTCTTTTGATGAAAAATATAATTAAATAATATTAAATTAAAAATTTAAAGAAATCCCCGACAAAAGTCAGGTGTGATCGATTCGTTTGTGGAATCATCGCTCCTAAATGGATAAACCAATTTTGATTTTTTTTTTTTGTTTGAAAGGTTATTTGAGTGTTCTTAGCTATGTTAGAAGATCATAACTTTTTTTTCTCTAGTAGTTGATGGGTACAAAACCCTAAAAAAGCACTCGAAAATCAAAAATCAAAGCTAAAAATATCTCGATTATATAACTACCAAAAAAACCAAAAAACTGAAAATCGATTCATTCGTTTCACAGCTACAATATCACAGGCAGACGCACAAATAGACAGACATGTTAAATTAAACACACTTTTTGTTAGTTCTGGGTTTAAAAAATTTAAGCCCAAATATTTATGTATTTTCCCTATACTAGCACATTAATAGCCAGTATAAATTTTTTGTTGCTCAGGTTATAAGCACCACAATAAACAAGCCGTGTGGTGGGTCTAGTGCGCTTCTTCAGGTCCACACGAATAATTTCCCAGTATAATTAATAATTATACAAAAAAAGAAATTCAATACATTTATATGTTTATCAGTTTTATAGGTACTACAGAATTTATTTATAATTAATCCTTGAACAGTATATTAGATAAATTTTTCAAAAATTCCAGAATTTGACTATTTATAGTCCTTTTGTTTAAACGTAAAAACGACTCGACCGAATGTTATGTATTTCTTTTCGAGCCGTTAATACGCTTCGATCGACATCTCAACGTAGTCGATATCATTTTTTGTTCGCGCGATATCGATACTATTTCCGCTTGGAAAATTTAAAATATGTTGAAAACCGTGTTTTTTTATGATCGGACCCATTACAATACTTCCCTATAACTGAAAAGTTTATTAAATAAAACATACATATAAAAAGATAATTCCAACTTTCTGAATATATTAAATCAAGCGCAACAAGCTTTTATGCACATGATGCTGATTGAACAGTCATTGTTTACATGACCTTTTTCGAGATCTTTAAACGTATATATCTCAAAAAAAATAATTAGCTAATACTTATCATAGTTTGGTTTTATCGAAACGTTATCACCCTGTTACGAGCTACAATGAAAAGTTTACGACCATAAGAGCATTTTTGCTTATTTTAAAAGACCTATTCACAAAATTTGCAAGTGTATGGTTGAATCACCCTATATAGTACGGCAAACTCAGCGGAAAAATTTGTTGATTTTTAGTGCAATAACTTAAAAAAAATTTTTTTAATTTGTAAAATCAATTTATTTTTTCTTTCGATCATATTTACATTTTTTTTGTCAGACTTATAAATAAATTTTTTGTTGAAATATGATACCTTTGAATACCTTGAATATTTTAAATGGAGCGATTCAAGCTTTTACTAAGTATATTTTCTTAAACATTTGCTAAGGACATAATACCCCTGCCACATAATATAATTATACTAATTATGATATCTATCGTTAACTTAAGGAATTTCATGATAAAATGTATAAAAATATGTAAACCTTATAATTATTCACTATTTAAAAAAATATTTTTTTAATAAAATTAAAAAAAAAAAATATATTGTAAAAATGCATCAATATCTGCCATTCTCAAACATTTTGAATTATTGCACAAAATTTATGAAGTTTTATTTATTAAAGTAAGGGCTTTAAAATACAAAATAAATTTTATTTATGAAGTCAAATTTAATGTAAACAAGTGAAAACAAACAGTTGACTGGCTTAATTGTTGAAATACCATGTATCAAAATTGTTGAATGTCAGTGCTTGCATTATTTTAATAAATAATAAAAATTTAAAAAAACACAATTATAGCCACCATTTGTTTTGGTTAAATTTTCGAAATTTGCGATAGTATTTTCTAGAATTTTTTTTTTTTCAATAACCTTTCACAAGACCACTAGTTGAAGAGAAGTTATTTGCAAATTTTCAACTGCCTATCTTTTATAGTTTTGGAGAAAATGGGCACCAAAGGTTGGTCCTAATTTCCACCCTCAAGGGTAAACAATAATGTTTACGAGAAAATGTTTCAATAAAAAGTTGATTATTTTCTTATAAGAAACATTTTTTACATTTAAACTTTTGTTCTCTCTCTCTTACGGTCTACAAGATGTTGTTACGGTTTACAAGACCCAATTGACTTATATTGCTGATTTACGAACTCTACGATTTTTTAACGTTCTGTTCACGCTATTTTCAGCTTCATATCTCTTTTCGTTTTTAAGTTATCGTGCTAACAACAGACGGACAGACAGTCGACCGAATATGGATTAATTAGGACTAACATTTGTCAATTGGTCCTACGGAACCATCTTGTAAACCGTTAGAGGTAGAACAAAAGTTCAATTGCAAAATATATTCCATATAAAAAAGTAAACAACTTTTGTTTGAAAAATTCTTTCGTAAACATCACTGTTTAACCGTGAGGGCGCAAATTAGGCCAACAATTTGGTGTCCACTTTCTACAAAACTATAAAAGATAGAGAGTTGAAAATTTGTAGGTCAAGGTTGTGTCTACTTGTGAAACATTCTCGATATACGAAAAAGAATTGTAGAAAATACTTCCAAAAATTTTCAAAAATCTATGGCGGCCGAAAGGCTGCAATACAATTATTACATTACGAACGCTAGATAATGTTACCGCTCTCTTAGAATATCTGAACTTTAGTCAGATAAACGAATGAATCATGTTTTTTACTTTAAAAATTTTGAGGACTTCTAAAACCCTATCTAACTAATACTTATCATTTTATGTAAAAATTTTTATCCATAATTATTTTAAAAATAATAATATACACGTTGTAGCTTACGGAATCGATTAAACTAGTTTATTTCATTATCAAAACCAAACATGAAGAAGGGTTCATTTGTAGTTATAATTGTTTCTACAATGATATTAACAATCGGGTTAGTTATGTTAATAGGTTATATTGCGTTTGAAATTCGGATGTCGACAACTCCGCCGCCAGATTATGGTGAGCCATTGTATTTAACACCGTTATTGGACGACAATATTTCAAAAGCAAAAGAATTGTCTAAAGTCAACTTGAAATTATCATATGGAAGTGAAATTGAAAGTTACGCAGGTTTATTTACTGTTAATAAAAAATATAATTCAACATTATTTCATTGGTATTTTGTGGCTGAAGAGCAACCAAAAACCGCCCCATTATTATTATGGCTAAATGGTGGTCCTGGTGCCACATCACTTTTTGGATTATTTCAACAACATGGACCATTCCAAGTTAACAAGGATATTGAATTAGAGAAACGGGAATATTATTGGACAAAAAACCATCATGTAATTTATTTGGATAATCCAGTTGGAACTGGTTTTAGTTACACCGACAGTGATGAAGGATATTCAAAAAATACCGAAGATATCTCAAAAAATTTACTTGAAGCTTTAGAGCAATTTTTTAAAATGTGGCCAAATTTAAAAAAGAATGATTTTTATTTAACTTCTGAATCGTATGGTGGGAAATATTTACCAAATTTAGGAAATTTAATTATTCAAGAGGGTAAATTTGAAAATTTTAAAGGTGTAGCGATTGGTAATGGATATATCGTTCCAGAAGATCAAGTACATGGATTTGGTGAATATTTATATCAACAAGGATTCATAGATACATCGACCAAGGATGTATTTATTAAGAAAGAAAAACAATGTAGCAAAATTATAAAATTAATTAATCAAAAGAAGTACATACCGGAAAAAAGGACTAATGCTTTGCCTTGTCTCGAAATAGTAGATCCATCTACAAATAACTCTCTGTTTGGTAATGCTACTGGTTATGGTTATGTATATAATATCTTAAAATCTCGACCACCAGTTGAGGACAATTTACGCCTAGAATTATATCTTCAAAAAGCATCTGTACGTAAATCGATACATGTAGGAAAATTGAAAAGATATGCTCACTCAAACGATCAAATCAAAGTTCGACAAAATTTAGGAAGAAGTATATTTAAATCAGAGAAAAAACATCTCGAAGAATTATTGGCAAAGAATTACAGAGTGCTAATCTATAGTGGCCAATTGGATGTTATTTTCCCATATGTTGCAGCTGTTAATTATTTAAAAACATTGGATTTTGAATATATGGATGAATATAATCAAGCACCGCGGTTAATTTGGAAAGTGGATGATGATGTAGCAGGCTATATTAAAAGTGCAGGACCTTTAACAGAAGTGATGGTTATTGGTGCTGGTCATATGGTGCCGATGGATCAACCGAAACGAGCATGGGATTTAATTACAAAATTTACGAGAAATAAATTTCCAACATAGCAAGAGATGATTTTTTACAAAATTAACATTAAGATTGCATTGTATAAATAAATTGTATCAGTTTTTCACCACATTTCAAATAACGTTATATTTTTATTTAATAAACACATATCTCAAAGGAAAAAAATTTCTTGCTTTTGGCTTTCCTGCAAATGAATGTGGAAATTATACTTGTATCCTTGTTACTCTTACATAGCTTTATGGAATGATTTTGACGGCCAAAACTATTTCGTTGTTTTCATAAAGAAAAAAGTACGAGCTTTTTTCAAAAAAGATATTATTCTAGGAAATGGCACGTAAAATCCATGAATCCTAACTTTCTGCCGTGTAGTAAATAAGCTCCTGAGTCAATGTATGGCGGAAACTTTACACAATACTGGCAGACATTAATTCGTTATTTGGCAAGCAGCAAAAATTTTATTCATTTTTACGGACTTTGTTTTACAGCAGTTTTCACGACTTCTGCGGAGACTGCCACTATTTTTTCAAAAAAGTACATGATAGAACAAGAAAATCGTAGTTGAGTTTATCCGGTTATAATCCACTTTTTGCCGGTTTATTTCATTCAATTTTTTGTCTTTCTTAGAAAAAAATATCGCGTTTGGGAATTTATACTTCAGTAAAAAAATATTTTTAAAACGTTCAATAAGTATTTAAACATATACATATTTATTTTTATCAACACATTCATATAAATGTATCTATACATACATAACTATACAGGTACGAAGCAGTGGCAGTCTGGTCAATTATAATTAATGGAGCGTTAAATTGGTCAAACTATATCATCGCTTGGATTAAAACTAAAAAACCGACTCCACCCACATCATAAATTTACTATTTGTAAGTACAACATCAATTGAACATCCATATTCCTAATCCCAAAATCACATCCAAAATTTATTTTTTTAATAGAGGTGGATCTACTAGGCTTGTTTTTTTTTAAGATAACTTAAAAATACATTACCAAAGAATGCAACCTGATTTATCAAAAATTTCTATTTTGTAAGCAAAATACTTATTACCCATGCGTATATTTCAATGGAAGCTTGAGTAATAAGCTCCAATAAGTTTGTTTAGTTAATAAATACAATAGTAAAATTTACTATATTTTTTTAATAAAAACTCAAAGTTTGAAGTCAAAATGTCATACGTAGCTCTAAGAAAATAGGTATGTAGAACCAAGAATTAAATTAATGAAATAAAATGAAAATATACACTTTGGAATGTCAATCTAACAGACAAAACTTTATAAAAGTGACAAAAAGTCAAAGTTGAAATCAAGATACAAATCTTAAAATGATGTAAATGTTTTTATCTATTTAATATTATTTTACATACTAAAACGAATTCATAATTTATGATACAATAAACAATAATTTATTATTTCACAAAACTAAGATAAAAAAATAAATAAAAATCACCTTGAACTAGAATATAATAAAATTGTTAGCAACAAATTTTCTATGCATAATTATGAGACAACAATGTATTCAATTTATAATCAATCAAATGAAGAACCGGGCAAACCAAAATGTTTTATGTGCCGACAAAATCCGGCATTGAGCATGATTAATTTTCGCATGGAAAATTTTTACAGGATCTTGTTTAAAACATGTATCTGAACCTAACAGTTCAGGTTACCGGTGGACAACCCGGTAGGATATTGTTTAAATTAATTTTTTTTAAATAAATAAGTAATATTGACCGAATCAATTCGCTAAAATTTTTATCATATAATAGTGGTCAAAAAGCTGGTAAAATTTGAAAAAACGCAATTTTTATGATTTTTATCCCCCAATAAGTCTAAAAAAAAAATCAAATTTTTATTATGTATTTAATTTTTTGTAAATTGAAATTTTTCGTTCTTTTCTGTTAATTTGACTTTATTTCGAGTCCATTGGTGAAAATCTCATCTTTCTAAAACTATGTATCAAATAAAAAAGTTTTAAATAAGTTCTAGCTGAAGTAATTGTGCATATTTTTGTTTTTTTTGACTATCTAGCTTCAAAATTGATCAAGATTTGCCAATTTTAAAATGGTGCATTTTCTGTTCATTCAATCAAATGAAAAAGGATACATCTGATAAACCGTTAGAGATAGAACAAAAAGTTAAATATAAAAATTATTCCTTATAAAAAAATTACCAACTTTTGCTTGAAAAATTTTTTCGTAAACATTGTTTAAGGCAAATTTCAATAATAAGACAAACCTCAAGAAACGATGGATGAAAATCGAAAACAATAAAAATAAGATACGCTGATACTTTAAAAATATGTAAATTAAACATTTTATTGAACTGTTTGTGCCCAGCTATTTCTCATAATTACAACATGTCTGTCTAATCAGATATAATTATAATTTACCAATCCCAAAACTTAATATTTATGACATAACTCAAATAAAATTATTACTCATCTTTTTATTAAAAAAAAAAAATATCAACAAAGACTGTGGTTAATTTATATAAATAAATAGAAAATGTATTTTCCTAAATTGACGTTCCATTCAATCAATACGGTCAATAAAAATATGGTCAATAGTTCAAAGAAAAATATTAACTCAATGCGATCAAAGAATACAAATAATGATTAAATTTAGATCAAAAAATTATGACCTAATTCTTATTCTTATTTACTCAGGGAATACCATGGAAAAGTGCCTTAGTTTACCATTTTTTGTAAGGATAAAATATCAAAGACAGCAGATAGCATGTTCTTGTAGGGAATGATAGGTTTTGAGCTAAGCTGCTATTTTCGTTGACCATTCAAAGTAAACCAGGATAATAATCAAGTAAAGAATTGAATTCTATTCCTCATTTGGCAAGCCCATAAAAAGTACTCAGTTCAAAACTCTTCATGGCCGACAAAAATTTGCCATTTACGAAATATTTTGGCCAGATGAGAATAAGGCAGAATCTTTTTGATTTTTTACAACTCAAAAGTTCACTGGCTTTTACGTCATCCATTTATGTGGAAGATTAGATTTTCATATCACCTCCATGAAATAAAACAAATACGTGGGAATTAAATTTAGAGAATGTCTTAATTTTATTTTTTTTTTTGAGAAGCTTAGATCATCATTTTTTATTTCATGTTTCTAAATTTTCGAATTAAGACTAAGAAATTTTTTTAATGCCTATAAATTATAAAACGTAGTCAACTTATTGTATCATAAGTTTGTAGTTGGTTTACCATCAATATTTAACTAACATCAACATGCGTTGTGGTAAGGTTGCTCGAACAGCAGAAGTGGTAAGGTTGCTCGAACCCAATGGCTCCCAAACTATTTTCTCGTAGACCACTAGCCAGTTTTTCACTATTTAGTACTTTTATACTCTGTACTTTTCCCGTTTGTGAGTCGTACTTTACAACTGACCTGTATGTTTTTCTTTTTCTAGTCAACAACACTATTTTTACCTTTTAACCTTCGTTCATTCACCACTTGCCTCAATTACATGGTGCCGTTACGCTTGTAAAATGATTTAATTTCCTAGACCTCCTATTCTTATTTTCACTACCGTAGACCTATTTCACCTTCGATTCCAAGGGGTCAATATAGACCAATTAATAAAGACAGCCAATAATATAGTTCACTTAAAAGACTTACCTTAACAGTTTCATAATGAGGTTCAGCAGGCGGTTGTTTATGATTCAAAACTTGTTGTTTTGAATGCATACCATTTTGTTGAAGTGGATGATGTGCAGGTATATTTTGATGTTGTGCTGAATCACCATTAAATCGATTTGGTGTTGATGAAATGAGATTCGTTGTGGCATTTTGATGTGGAGGAACTCCATTTACAGCAGTCTTAGGTCTTGTACTAAAATTAAAAATATACAGAAAAAAATTAGTTATAAATAATATCACATGTTGATCACGTTCTTTTTATAAATATTAACTATTCATATTTTTTTAAATCAAGTGCAATCGTGATCTGGTCATTAATCTAATTTGAGGTCAATAATAAAGGTATTTTAAAATCTGTAATGAATATTTCAAATTTTTTACACACACACTTCAAAAATATCTTTTTATTCCTTGGTGGGGAAAATCAGCCGGCCAGGTATTTAATTAAAAATTAATTACGTGGAATAAACAATTTTACTACTAAAGCCAAACTGAAGTTTTAGTTCATTAAAAAGAATTATTTTCGACCTAATAAACTAAACTATTTTTCAAAGAATTTCAGGATTGAAAAAGATGATTCTGTGCCTTAATTGGTCGTATTTTTTTTAATGTTAATTATACCTTTAATATCGATTTTTATACAAAAAATTAAATTTTTTTTAACGATATTAGTTGCAACCATATTTTTTATTACTCTTAACTTTAACTTTGCAATGTCGGTATGTAGTATGTATGTATGTTTGTCCGGATTTTGTTTGTAAGATTATTTTCGGTTATATCTCAACTACTTGTCTAGTCTGATTGAATTGATTTTTGTTTAGTTTTTTAAAACTTCTTAATACTGCATATTAAGAGAATAGAAATTTTGATTTTCTTGATATCTTTTTAAGCGTGTCGATAAAATCTTAAGAATAAGTTATATGATAAAATTGAAAAAAAATCATTAAAAGTAACAAAATAAAATTTATTATATTGTTGCATAGAATTGGATATTTTCAAAGATTTTCATATTCTTCCCTGATAAATATCAATTTTCTTAGCTTGTGAAAAGACAATATTTATAGATCACCCTACCCAATATTTCCCTTTTTGCCAATTTTGCTATAGGCGAGAAAAATTTTTTTATTACCATTCTGATTCTCCAAATAATATCACTCGTTGTTTATGACGTTGTGGACAATTTTTGGAATGTGGTGGGTGCAAAAAATTATTATAAAACATAATTATCACTTCCACACAATGTTATAAAATTTATTGCAAAAATTAATTATTATTTAATTATCAATCACTATAAATATTATTGTAACACACTGTATACGATGATCCAATTAAATTAAATACATTTTTTATTATGAGTCATTAAAAAACTTTTAATTACTGCAACAAGAATACAATAAGAGAATAAGAAACAAAAAAAAATTGATAATCGAATTTAATAAAAATAATTTATTAACGATTTGACGTAATATTTAATTAAAACGATAAATAATTATTTTTAAGAGCCTTGTTTTTATAATAACATTAATTTTAAAAAAAAATTAATTTTTAATTATTTTATTTATTATTATTTTTAAGTTTATTGTTAAATATCAGAGAATTAATACATGGCTTCGCCTGTGTCAAGACATTTTGGTTCATTGAGGTTTGACTAATTTACCATAGTAGTGAACTTAGAAACGTTTCTACATACAATTTTCTTTAAATTTCGGGAGCATTTCTTATAAACAAGATTTCATAACTAAAAACTGGTCCTGCAGAAATTTCGATGAGTACTGTTATTGCATTTAAGATCAAATTTTGGTGGAACGTGGAAAGATGAACATTTAATGTTCTCGAAGGTGCTAACTTACGACCATTTTCAAAATTTTGGGTAAAATACGCATAATCTTCGCTTTGAGAGAAGGCACAAAGAGACATGAATTGAAAGGCGTGCATCTTTCAACAATAGCCCTTGATTTTTTTTTAAACAAACCAAAAAAATGATAATAACAATTCACAGATTTGCTCTCATCAATAATGCCCTTGTGCCTCCTCACTATTTTGATTCCAATGTCGCCTTTGAGAACACGAGAGAGATTTCAAATTCCACATTCAACGTAATATTTTGAATTCTAGGTAGGAGGGCACAGGTATATAGATTTTTCGTGTTGATTTGTTTTCCCCAGGTTTAAATGAACCTTGAAAAGTTGTTTTGAAAATTGTTGGTACTAATTTTTTCTTATCAAATTTATACACAAGTCTACGATTGATTCCCATTTACTCAAAAGTTTTGAATATATTCTAGGATATGGCACGTAAAAAAATTCATGAACTGCAGCCTTCTACTGCGTGGAACATAAGCTCCTGAATCGACGTGGAGCATTTTCTCTCATAGGACATATACATGGCAGAGCGGCCATTTTCGACATAGAAGGGAATAAGTTTCTGCTCCTTGCCAAATAAGTTCCCTAACGACCGCACAAACGTTACGTAATGCTAGCAGACATGCTCCTTCTTCTCTTCCCGACTAATAGCAATCAAACCATGTTAGCTTTTCGGGCGTTTGGGAGGGAGTAGGGGGAAGGTAGTCTCTGCCAGCAGTATGTAAAGTTTGTGCGATTATTAGGGAGTTTATTTTGTAAGAGGTAGAAATTATTCTCAATTTTTTCTTATTTTATTTCCCCTTTCCCCGCTATCTAGAAAATGAAAATTTTACTAAATCGGCTACCAGACCTCTTCATAATTATAATTTACTAGAAAATTTAATTCCGTAAAAAAAACTTCCATTGCTGCCCATTCACCTGTGCCAAGCTAATCCGCCTCAAGGCAAGTACCTTAGGGCTGAGAACGAGATATTCCTTATTCCTTCCACTTTATTCGCTAAAATCTACCTTTTTTAAAAGCAGCTAAAATCAAAATGTTAAAATAAAAAATTTTTGTTATTGTGGCATCTCTACTAAAATCTGTAAAAACGAGTCGGTCGGAGAGTGCTTAAATAAAAAATCTACAGGCATTTTTAACTGGTAGCAAATACTATCAAAAAAGATACGCTCCCTATAAATTACAAGACGAGGCAATGATATAAAATGCATCACTTTTTTATTTACATACGAACGAAATGTTCCCGACTTATCGAATCTAATCATGATGTCTTTCTAACCGTACTTATTTCCGTACTTTTTTCCATTCAAAACATAGATAACCCCTAAAAAAAAAATAACCCGATCCCAATGATTTTATGTACTATTTCACTCCACTGTTAATTATAAACAAAACATAACAAACACTTCAATAAACGCAAAATGAATGATTATCGAAGTAATTAAAAATTCCAACCACATATTCACATTATATATGTTGACACAACAGTAGCAAGCATTGAACTAAAAGTCCAATTGTTTCTGATAACAATAAAACTACAACATGTTACGATGAGGAATCACGCTGAGTGTACGCGATAATTAGTATACAAAACGTGATTAGATAGCCAAAACTAGTGATGAGGTAGTATCATATAATAACCACAAAACAACTAACACTGGACATCAATAGTGGACATCAAGTCATGACATTGATGACTATTACTATTCATAGATATTGTTATAAAAGTTCCATCTTATTAAATAGAATAGGGCAGGCGCTAGAAGGAGTTTCCTGAGCAAAGTATGAGGAATGTCGGTGTACGGATTAAGCCGGCGTGAGGTTTATACAATTTTTAGCAATTCAACAATGCTTTACGTCCAATCAATTAAAATTATTGTACACGAAATTCAAGTTGAAAAGTTTCAAAATAACTACTGACTCAATTGAGTATTTTCGCGAAAGTACGTCTAAGAACTTAAAAGCAGAATTTGTCTTACTTTTTTAGGAAAAAAGATTGAAGTAATGAATAAGTTTTTTTGGAAAAACCTTAGTTTTCATAAAGCGATTGTTTTGAGTATGATTCGATCGATTCAAATTTATTACAGGAACATATCGTTTGGACTTAAAAAACATGATCATTATTAAAGAACAAGAAGGTATAAAAAATAATCAGTTATTCTTATTTCCATGAAGACTACTCACGCATTTACACAGGGAAATATTAGCTGATTTAGACTTTTTGTAGCTTCAGGCTAATTAGTTTAGCACAAATATAGAAAAAAGAAATTTCAAAAAACAATATTTCTGGCATTAAGACATTTCGAAGAAACTCGTTGAAAAATAACACTTCTTAAAAATTTCTCCAATATCACATATTTATCAAACATTACATTCAAAACTTCATACAAATTTTTTAAATAATACTGAGAGAATTTCATTTCTAAGTTTCGAGCTGCCCTAACTAGATCACATGACTTTAGTGTACAAAACAGATAAAAATATTGTTTAAAATCTGAAATAGATCAAAAAGAAAAACTCATAGATTTTTGTGTGGGATCACTGGGATAAAAATCCAACCATAGCTAATAGCATTGCTTCTAGTGCCTGCACTAAAATGAAAATAAGTTTTGCCTTGCAGTGTTTTTGTGGTGTTGATAATTAATTTTTAATGCAAGATAATATTGTTTTTTTTTCAAACTGCGTCATTTTACACAATTTTATTGAATGAAAATTTTCAATATTATTATATTCACAACAAGCTTGTTGGGCAAGGTTGTAAGCGTTTACATGCTAATTACATACTTTTTACATGGAAAGTTTTTTTTCTTCAACACTGTTGATAGCTTCGAGACAACTGAGTCTTTATTACACTTTTAATGGAAAATTTAATTGATATGTGTTAGTAAATTCATTCCATGGTGGTTAAAAGGAAAAATTAATATGAATTTATTACATAAAGTCTTTATTTAGAAAAATAGTGTCGCAAAATTTGAATTTTACGCTATATTAGTGTTGTAAAGTGTTGACAATAAGAAAAACAATATCGCTGGAATCAATAACGCTGGAACCCTGGAGCCCGTGAAAGTAAAACTGCACTTACACGAATTGAAATTTCGCATTAGAATCAATACTATTGAACGACAGGTGCAATATGGGCTGGGTATACCAGGGTTTATCCATGCAGAAATATTTTTTGCCAGGATAGTTTTATTATTTACTGGTGTGACAGATATTTTGGTCAAGTTTGGACTGTCACACCAAGATATTTCAAAAGTAGAACTCAAAACGAAAAAATTAAAAAAAAAAAAAATAATTACGCGAAAATGGTAAATTTTTATTGGCTTTATATATTAAAAATCGGTGTTACAAATCTTTCTGCCGCGATTAGAGCTATCACACCAAATTTTTCTGAAAATATCTAGTCCATATTGTGCTTATCGTTAAATGGCATTGTTTCATATGCGAAATTTCGAAATCTGTCTTAGTACAGTTTTACTATCACGGGCTCTCTGCTTACAAGTAACATTTTTAAATAATTAAAAGAAAATAAACAAAATGCGATTTTTAGTTAAAAGGAAATTAACGATAATTAGAAAAATAAATATTAACCATTGTTGCAATATGCAAAACAATATTCTATTAAATTTTTTTTATTTTAAAAATAATATTCGTTTTTACACATTAAAAAATCAATTCTTCATAAGAGGTTGGGTTTTTTCAGGGAAAATGTCACTTTGATGAATGCAGTATGGAAGATTTATGAAAAAATTAGGTTTTTTTCATGCCCACGTGCCAAAATCTTTATTTAAAGGAAAATGGTACTTGGATCACTATGGTTCTAAAAATAATTTAACGCCGTCAAATTTTTCACTTTATAATTTTTAATCTATAATTTGAATTTGATGCTTATGCAAACAAGTTGACGACCACAGGGAGGAAATTGATAAATTTACCAACGAAGTCGCAGCCACCTTAATGGTCAAAGAAAATTTTGTCAACAAAATTTATATGTATCGAAGAAACGATGCAGTTTTGCCCCATATTCTTTAAATTTTTGACACAAGGGTACACTCCTAATAATTTAGCTACTCTACATGAAACCATTTTACTCTAATCATGCACAATTAAAGAAGTTTCACTTCAGAAAAAAAGGAAAAAAAAATCACAACAAAACTAATGTTCTAAATAAATAAGTATAAGTGAATTGTTGTTAAGTGATGATTAAAATAATGAGAACATTATTACATGTAAATGCAATTAGTACATATATTAACTGACAATTAAAACAACACCCACTGGCCACTTGAATGCGTGTGTGTTTAAATAAAGAAATATCATCATTGTAGATGATAGATTGATTTTCATTTCTAATAAGATTTTAATCAAAGTTCAAGTTCAGTGCCAAATTTCTTAAATAGAAATTAATACTTTTAGTACAATAAAATATGTTAAAAAAACCGCTCACTTTTTACTAAAACCTGGTGGAATGTGTTTCTTAGGTGTCAAATATAATTCGTTAACCATTGAGTTAGTTGCGCATATGTTTCTATTTGTTAATAAACAATAAATTGTTGATTAAATGTAAAAGTTGACTTAAAAAATTAACATATTTTCAACTTAATGCAAGTATATGTGAGTGTTTGTCAAATAATCGATAATATTATATTATAATCGATATATGTATACGTATTATATTATAATCGATATATTATATTATAATCGATATATGTACTAGCTGTGAACTACCTGCTTTGCTGGGCAAAGTAACCCCTGAAAAAAACTATAACCCCTACCCCTTGCGTAGGGGTTACAGATTTTAAATTTAATTTAAATAGTTTATCGAATAGTTTTGGAGAAATCTATGAAAACTTATCATCCATCTACCGTTTTCTCATAAAACCAATGTTGAACATGCCTACTTGTGAAGTCATTTATTTATTTAAATAATATGGCACCCCCACCATTAATAGTTTCAGAATTGATTTAGACTTAGCCCAACTTCATATAAAAAAATCAACCCTTTTATCAAAAATTGCCCTGGCGCTCGTACGTCCTTAAGATGTTAAGTATAAAGTAAATGATCACGACTGCACTTAAAATTATGACTAAATCAATCTAAATCAATCACTTTTATAAAAACCGTTATTTGAAATAGAATTTCGTAATAACTTTGACTTATTTCCCTAGTTTTCTAAAATTACCTTCTATTAAAATTCTTATGATCTTATTAAAATTTTTATGAAATCTACAACTATTGAATAATTAAAAGAATATTAGCACTTACTTTTCATCTATTAATCTATTGTCATGGTGATTAATTTGTTGTCTAATCAGTTCTTCTCTCTCCCTTTCTTTTGCCGAAATTTGTTCTTGGACTCGTTGCTTTTGTCTTTGGTATTCCTTAAGCAAATCTCCATTATAACTATTATCCATATGAGTATCTGATGCAGAAGTTAATGGTTGTACCGTTGGTGGTAGCATTTGTTTGATTCCGCTAACACTAATAGTAGCAGTTTTTTCTGATAATGAGTCACGACGCGAAGATAAATTAGTGGAAGAAGAAGCTGGTGATTCTCTACCTTTTTGATGTTCTGGAGTACTTGGTAAAGGTGATTTGTTTGGAATTCTTTCAAGACTTTTAGAGTCTGTATTTGTTCCGTTTGTGGGTAATGCGGGTGAGTGAATCGTTTTCGGTGTACTTTGTTCAATGATTGACGGTAATTGTTGAAATTCAGCATAACTACTACTTAAAAATACTTCGTTTTCATTCTCGAATAATCGATCAACTGATGAATTCATTAATTTACTATTTTTTACACTACCCGATAGATGAAAACTAGCGAAACTTGAACGTGACATTGGATTACTTGAATTGATATCACCTGTAGACAAAGCCATCATTCGTGGATTTGTGACATGCGCCGGTGAACCACCAAGTCCACTCGATAAACCATCGAAAGCTGGATGAAGAGATCTAGACATAACATCCGCTGCTGAGCGTGGCCTTGTGAATGGCATCGCTGAATGTGGAAAAGTTTTTGGTTTAATAGGTGTTACCAACATATGTTCTGTCCACGATGTTTCTAATGATGGCCGCTCTAATCGTTCGACATCTACATTTAAGGTGCGTTGTTCAAAAGGAACTGAAAATGTCTCTGGTGGGATACTTTGTAACCAAGATAACAAACTTAAATCACTGTCACTGAAACCCACACTACCATCCAATAAGCGTGAAAAACTCATTTCTTGTGATAATGATTCTTTTGAGCCCGTTGCTTTTGCTTGGCAATAATTCACACAGGATTCATATAAAATCCCTTTTATTATTAATTGTATAAGACGGTCATTTTTCGCTGTCGTTGTGGTACCCATGGCTTGATCTAATGTTTTTCTATCACCTGGCAAGAAAGGTTCGACTAGAGGAAACACTTCTCTAAAACATTTAACCCTAGCATTGCTAGGATTCCAGTCTTTATATAGTGCATGATCGTTTAATCGTGGCAAGGTTAAAAGAAGACATAATGTTGAATAGTCCTCTTTTGATGGGGCATATTTTTCGAGATCATTTAAAACTTTAACTACTTCTTCAACAGCATTATCCACATTGCTGCCCTGCAATCCGGCCTCTGATTTTATACACAATAATTCGACATATTTATGTGTCATAATCGTGTAACAGAATTTTCTCATATCAAACGATTGCAACGCTTCAAGTGGTTGAATAAATTCTAAAACATCATCCCATTGTCCATCTAAAATTAATTGTCGTAAAAATAAAACATCGTCGGAATAATTTCCATTGATTACTCCAGTTTCACGTTCAACACTCAATTGAGATATGTGCAGGTCACGATTATGTAAAAACTCTAGGGTCAGACGCACCACGTCCTCTTCCCTAAGAGTTAAATGGGCTGACGGCATGACGTATCGAATCCGGAGTCTGAAAATAAAAAAAAATAAATAAATAAATTAGTAACAAAATTGTCAAATATTTTGAATACAAATTATTACGCATAGTAAAACTTCCTTCCCAACAGAATGTGTTACAACAAATAATGTCAAATAAAAAGGAATGTCCTGGCGACAAATATAATGCCACGCTGAATCCCACCATAAAAAGTTATTAAAAATATAAAAAGATTGTTCAAATATTCCATGAATTTAATATCAGTTTTTATTGAAAAGAAAAAAATATATATACCTAAAGATATGCATATTTTATGTGGTTTTTATGCTTGTTCGAGTATATCAACGGACAACATTTTTATAATGCATTCTGATTCTGTAATATCCTTTCCGGGAAATATTTGTATATCCGCATTTTCTTACAACTGATACAGGTAATAAGGTAGAAAAAAATCCAGTAAATATATATTTCAAGCAGGCAATCAATGTGACTGATTTTAGTCGACTTAAAAGATTTTTGTTTCGAAATTTGATTAAGCTCGATATGTAGAATAATTTGGACAAAAAAAAAATGAAAAAACAAAAATCGATTTCATTTGACGATAGTTGTCCCTCGAAATTTTATATGAAGAATCGTGTTACTTTCGAAATTTTTGGGAACCATTCACCAAGTGATAAAAAGTCTCTGTTATGATCGTTAAATGAAATTAAAAAACATAAGGCTTGCAGTAGAGACATAGGGACAAGAACTACATCAAGATAGCAGGGAAGCGCGGCTGCCCCATCCCAAGTCTCAAAAAAAAAGTTATGCCAAATTTTCTATCACCCTACCTGGCTGGCAACGCTGTTGTATAACGATTGTTAACTGGGTTGAAATTAAGACACGGTTTTGAAAGAAAACATAGAAAATTTTCGGCATGTTAAAAGCCCCTGTCAATCAAAAGTGTGAAAGTAGATATTATGAGGCTGCAAAAATTATTAACTAAGTCCGCGAATGTTAGCCCCCTTTGAGGGAGAAGCAGCAAGAGTTAGGGAGAAGTTCCCTAACCTGTCAACATTCAACATTTATAAACGAATAAAAATACACTTACTAAAAATTGACCAAGTTATAAAGAAAATTTACAACAACTGAATAGAACGAACATTTTTTCAAGTGTCACTAACAACAATGAAATATGTAACGCACCACAATTTACAAGGAGGATTGAACTCATTTTAAAAATAAGTTGATGTCTGAGAAGTTATTACCTAATGACAAACTCAGCCCTTTTTAACAAACACTACTTACATTATTATAAGTGAAAAACTCACATTTACACCCTTTCTACCCTATAAATAACTACAAATATGAATATTAATAATTTTCACCACAACATATTTTTAAATGTAAATAACCTTTTAAACAACCCTAAGGCATGATTATTTTATGCTTAAAAGATTTTTAATATCAAGTGGTTTTGAAATAACTAAAGGGAATCGAATTTTTTTAAATCAATCAAAAAATATGGTAAGATCAATATACAGAGTGGAGCGTAAATGGATATACAGTTAAATATTACAATTTTTATTATTATAAGTTGATTTGTTGCGTGTGTGTCTTGGATTCATCATAGCAGGGTTATTTACGTTACTTGGCAAAAAAGATTAAGGCTAAACTGCTTAATTTTAAGAAAAATTTTGTTTCTGGTATATGTGGAGGCTTATTGGCTGTACCTTTAAAAATTATTTTCCTCCTAAAATACAGATTATTCGGTAAGCACGAAACGTATCAAAGTTGCATCTTTTTTAAACAGAATATCCTGAATATTATTTTATTTTCAGGTTCCACAATCAATATAAATGAGTTTCATTAAGAATTACTCTCATTTAAACTTCACGGTTATGAGATATTCTACAATTTCTGAAAAGGTAGTAACTAACTAATAATCTATTGAAATTTTTGAAAGTTATGGAACTTATCCGAGAAACGTCGAACATTTCGGTTAATTTATTCAATGATTTTCAAAACTATAATTTTTATTCTTAGCTATTTTTTCCCCAAAAACTTTTCAATCGTAAAAAAGTGTATTTTAATAAAAGTAAAAGTATTAAATATTTTTTTAAAATCAATTCGAAAAAAAAAAATTATTTGGAATTCAGTAGAGAAATAAATTTGATTTAGTGAAGTGTGAATTCAAAAATTGAAAAATAATTAAATTTACATTTGAGATTGAAATATTAATTTTCAATTTCCAATCAATTTTCTGCATGATATGAGTTGAAAATTGCATATCTAATATACAGAATATGTAATGAAAGTATAACTAGTCAAGATTCAAACCATATTGTAATATTGTATACAACATACAACAATATGTATAGATTGATGCTGCCCTCACATTGGAACAACTAAACTTGGTATTTATAAAGATCTTGCGCATTAGTATTGTTGTATTGTACAGCCGTACACTCCACAACAATTTAATATTATTACCACAGGATGTATACTTTGTGTGTATAAACACTGTGACACTGTGTTATTGTTTGTAAGAAATGTCAAAAAATTCAATAGTTCGGTCAGAAAGAGAGTTAAATATAAAATTTATACAAAAAGTTGAAAAATATTTGGTTCTATACGACAAAACAATTGAATGCTATTCAAGCGAAAATGATGTGGATGAAGCTTGGAATGAGGTAGCAGATTACACGGGGATTTCTGGTAAAATTTTATCTGTAATATTCATTATTCAATATGCAAATGTTTTAAAAGTAACAATTAAACCATAGGCGACAAAAAGTTTGGTAAAATTTTAAGCCACGAGACTTAATTTAAATGAACGGTTGTGAGAATAACATCGAACAAAAATTATTTTCTGATGAATTTACAAAACAATTTATTTATAAAAAAATTAATTGTTTAGTTTCAGAATGTAAAAAGAAATGGATTATTATATGTCAAGCTTTAAAGCGTAACCTTCAAGAAAATGAAAAGACCAATAGAAAAAATGCTAAATATAATTATCTAATTCCGCATTTAAAATTTATGATACCATTTCTAAAAAAGTAAGTTACCGGGTAAAAAACTGAATAAAAACCGTGCATTATCTCACAAGCAATAAAACTTTGAAAAAATATTTTCAATAAATAAATTTTCATTGTCTATATTTACGGAGTACGCATATAAGAATTTCGAAATTTTATCGCTAGATATTCCAAGTATTCCATTTACTCTCAATCAACCCCTTTAAAATGTAAATTAATTCTCTGTAAATATTGTAGAAAGAAAACTACAAAATCCAGCGATGATGAAGATGGTAGTGACGATGGTAATGAAACCGAAGATACGAAAGATTTAGACAGCTTACGTGAAGCAAAACGAAGACAAAAGAAAGATACGAAATATGATGGAAGTATGAAACATGACAACCCTGATATGTCATTTTTACGTAGTTTATTACCCGATCTAGAACTGATGAATACACGACAAAAACAAAAATTTAAAATTGGTGTTTTAAATTTAATGAATGATATTCTTGAACAAAGTGAAAATTATACTGAGTTAGAACCAGATTCAAAAAAAATATCCATCATTTCTGAACAAGAGTTAATTGTTAAAGACGAAGATACTTAATTCTTAAGTTTATTTTAAAAATTGTTATTAATTTTTTGGTGATCAAATATGTTATAATATTTGATAATTATTTTCTGTTGTCAATAAATTCATTTTAAGTGGATGTTTTGATTCTTTTTTTATAGAATCAAATTTTACAAAATTCAAGAAAACAAAATCACTTTTAAGAAAGATCTTGCATGAGAAAAAGCGTTGCCTGCTTTCGAGAGAAGTCAAAATAATTTGAGATACCGCGTATTTAGGGGTTCAGCGGAAGCGAATGACATTTGTTTTCGATTTACTGAGAATTACGACTAAATAATTGAAATTTATGTGATTTGGAGAATGATTCACGTCATTTCTCGACGACTATTAACCTTATCTACGAATAAGCGCATACGTTTACTTGCCCAAGTGAGTAACACACAAAAATAATCAAAAAAAAATTTAATAAAAATTTTAGAAAAATAAAAAAAATGTATTTATTTGATTTTGAATCACCTGGTTTCTGAGAAATTAACTATCAATTAAAATTATTCTATTTCATACAAAGGCAAATGTGACTTATTGTGTTTTAATTTGAAATTTGTCGCTTAATAATCTTATTCGTAACTACGGCTACCATTATGGCAAATTTCCAACCATAAAAATGCTTTGATCACGGTTACAGGGGATAAAGACACGGAGTCCAGACAACGACGGTTTCTAAGTTTGTCTTTTAAAGGAATATTTAATTAGTTCTAATAAAAATGGTTAATTTAAGAAAATTATAAATTAAAAGAATGAAGTAATTAATTAAAACGACTGGCTAGAATATTTACAACTATACTTATTATGATTGCATTCATTTACAACTCATAGATGGTGTTAGGAGTAGTATTTGACACATGTATGTTATTACATATTAGCTAATTTAGATAATTTTTGCAGATTAATTAAATGATATCAAATGTTTACTTCGATGCACTTTTAATTAGTTCATTAATTTTATACATTTAAATAGCGGGTTCCGTGTTTATGAACATTTAGATAGAATACCTAATTGGCAACATAGAAGAAAGAAGAACCTTTCCATACTTGATTCTTACCCAAAAATTAATCTGGTCTATAGATCCATTTTTGAACTTGTTTGGTTAAAATTACAACAAGTTTCATCAAATTACGCAGCCAAATGCTTTTCGTAATTTTCTCAATTTTTTCAAAGGAGTACTCCTTAAGAAATTTTCAAAAAATCGGGAAAACGTTTTTTCTTTAATTTTCTGATGATTGAACGACTTCCTGTTTTTGAAATATCGACTAAAATTGTATGCAAGGGATTATTTATACGGAGCAATTTCTTTAGATGGATATCCTAGAAATTTGTCGTTCAATCGAAAAATAAACCAGATTTTGGATTCAAAAAACAAAGAATTCTTGCTCATTTAACTAGTAGGGAGCATTTTTCGAAATATCTCTAAATGTTCCGAAAGTAAAGTTTTTAGTATAAGAATCTAGGCTAAATTTCAAAAACTTTTCATCCAATCATTAAATGAACCCTATTTTTGTATTTTTTTGGGTCGAAACTACCTAAAATATGGAGTTTAATCTCGATTTGTTCAAAGGGTACGTACTCTTTTAAATAAAGAATTTGGGAATATTTTTTTTACTTCTGTTTTGAATAAAAATCATTTTCAGAGAACCTTGGTCAGGAAAATAAATTAAAAATTTGATCCAGTTGATGATTTTACATGTAGTTTCTGAGATATTACCTAAAATTCTATACAAAGGCTGATATTTCAAGTAAACCAGAGATGTCAGTAGGGAACGAATCAAACTAAAGAGACTAAAAAATACAAAATTATTTTTTAATTGCTTAAAAAATTATCATGACAAGTTTATATATATATTCCCAGGAAAAAATTTCTTCTGGATAAAATTGCTTAAGCATTACAGTATTTCTAAGTAACAGACCAAATTTTAACTTGGATTTACATAATACGGAATCCTAAAAAATGAATAAACATCAAATTCAGATTCAGGCAGAACTCGATTTTCTTAGTTAATTATTTGAAGCAGCATGTTTATTTATAGTTTGTAGAGTAACATGCTTTAATAATTATTATTACATTCTTTGAAGAATATAGTAATATATTTATACTGTTAATAAGTTTGTTCCTTTAAGCTAGGTGTAGTACAAGTGTAAGTAAAAAAAGATAGTCTTATCATACTCCAATAAACACTATCTTTTACTATTTTCAATTAGATGTACAACGAGCACGCCGAGCACAAAACAACAAACTTAATAATAAATAAAAAAACAACATATGTTATTTTTATTTACTTGTTACAAGAGTATACAAATAATAATCGTAATTCATTATTGATTTTTTTTCTAAATAAGAAAATTTTAATTTTAGATATACATGCAAGGTCTTATTTATATTTCATTACATTTAAATATCTAGTATTTTTTAAATTTTAATAAATACCTTTAAAGGTAAAAGTCGTTGTAAATATTGCTAAAACTTTATGACGACATTCATCATTAATTACCTCCAAACTATGCATGGAACTAAATTTGTGATATAACTTTTAAAATCTTCAAAAGTGATTTAAATTTAAATATTCATCATTTTATTAAATTTTTATACCATTTTTTATTTTCCGTTCTACTATCAAATAACGATAATAAAACCGATATAATAGACAACTGGAAAACTTTCTCATTGTATGAATAGAGATAGTTTCTGTTACTAAAAACCTGGTCCTGGAGGAATTAAATATTAAAGAAATAATAGATCCCAATACATCGTTTAGAAACAGTATAGAATACAAATAAATTATGAAAGTAGAAATTAAATATTTAAGTCTTCACTTTTGCTTCGTTTTCCGCCGTGCTCTATATGTCTATAGAACACGGCATGTGTTTTTATTAAAATTAATTTGGGTTGCGTGAATTTAGCTATTGTTTTAACCATTTAAGTTAAACAATAGAATATTTTTGTGGGTTTTGTATTTAACTATAAACTGACTATATTTTAATTAATTATACATAAAATTTAAACTTTTTTTTGGTAATTGGTCATTACCATTCTTCAAATTGAATTGTTTTTTCTTTTCATTTTTTTTAATTATGAGAATCAACTATTATATTTTCAAGTTCATTTCCCAGTGTGTTTAATAGAAGTTTAAGGAAGGATTGAAAACACACCCTAGTTTGATATATCGTACCCAAATGTGCTTTTCGAACGTATTGTGGAAGTTCGTATCACAATACGTTCTTTATTCAAGGGGGGTACCACTTAATAGACTGGTGGGGAGAAGGCGGTGTTTTTGGCAGAACGGTGAACAGAGATAATATAAATTTGTAAAATGTAGAATATACAAATTAAAAAAAAAATGGAATTCAAGATATTGGCGAAGGCGAAAAATGATGCGAAATTGAACAGACTTACAAATTGGGTCTTTGGAGATGGAATTATAAATCGAACTATCAATGACTGTCCTCTAGCTGCTAAGTACGAAAAAGTAATTTATTTATTAGTAACTACGGCTACACTGTTTAACTCTTACAGAAGACTAATATGAGAAGCATATTTTTCGAAAGACCTTTTATCTCAAAATGGAGCTGAAACTATTGGTTGGATACAAACGGTACGATTTCATTGTTATCAACAGATTTTAGCAGATTTCATTGAAGAGAAGAAATTAAATTTTAATTCTAATTATCAAATAAAACTCTTTCGTGTTTGGTAAGTTTAATTATTTTAGAATTGAGAAATTTAATTTAAATTTATAATTTGAATGGCCACATGAAATCATGTCTGGTTTAATTATTATACTATCAATTTCAAGTTGTTAATCAATGCTTCATGACTATAAACGAAGCTTAGAATATAATATAATCCACGTTGATAGATTGAAAAATGACCCCTGCCACTTTTAAGAGAGCGTTTTCAACAACATATTTTATATGATCGACCTATAAATTTGTATACTGGGTGGTCCATTTTAATCTATACACCTAAATATCGCGTTTTGTAAATAACCAATCAAAAAATTGCTTACAAAAGTTGCATAGTTTGATGAGGGATATCATAATCTGACATCAGATTGAACCTAGTCATTCGCGTTTCTTGAATAGCCAATTTAGATCCTAAACGGTAAGAGATAGATAACACTCTAAATTAGAAAGTTGTTCCGCATAAAAATACTAACAATTTTTGATCAAAACATTTTTTTGAAAAACGTTAGCTTTCCGAGGAAATGCGACTTAAAAATATGTCATTATTGCATTTTGAAAGAAAATAGGTTTAAAGTTTATTGATAATTGTAGGTAAGGGGGCGTCCATAAATTACGTGAGGTGTTTTTTTAAATTTTCTGTCCCTCCCTCTCCCCTTGGTGAGATGTCGTGAGGTTTTAGTCAACCCCCTCCCCCGTCCCCCAATCTCACGTGAGATTTTTCAGAATGTGGGTTTATTACGTAAACGCGTTAGATTGTTTATTGTAAAAAGAAAAAAACAATTTGGTTTGTGCTTTTATTTACGACTAGTTAAGACTACCAATCAATATTGCTGAGAGTTATAAATGTAATAAAAAGTTAAGAATAGAATACTTAAATTATGTCTACTGTGATTAAAAAAAAAGAATTACTCTAATTCAGTCCATGGAGAATTATGCGCGGTCTCAAGAGAGACTATTGGAACCAACATGTCCATATGATTTTCAATCAGAAAAAAAAATTGCGTGATATTTGTCGAGAACCCCCCTCTCCCCAACGTGAGATTAGATGATATTTGACTCGACCCCCTCCCCCCCTTAATCATCTCACGTAATTTATGGACGCCCCCTAAAGTCATGGCAAATGTACTCTATTGTCCTTGGCTTTTAGCTAATTCCTTTTTTCCGTAGTTAGCGATTAAATGCAATAATGACATATTTTTAAGTGGCCTCCGAAAGCTAACTTTTTTTCGAAAAAATGTTTTAAACAAAAACTGTCAGTTTTTTTATAAGGATCAACTTTCTATTTTAAAGTCTTATTCTAACTTTTACCGTTTAATATCTCAATTGGCTATTAAAGAAACCAGTAGAACTAGATCCAATCTGATGTCAGAACATGATGTTTTCCATCAAATTCTGCAATTTGGGTTTAAGTTATTTTTTGATTAGTTAACTACAAAACAAAATATTTAAGTGTATAGATTAAAATGTTCCATTCTGTAGGTATATAGCCTTTGTGACATTCAAAAACTGTTTAAAAAATATTTGTCAAAAAGTAACACCCCTTTTTTGGTTCGGGGGTTAAGAATGTGCTATTTTTAAGATAGTACCAACCAAGATAAAAAATTTCTTTTCTTAATTGAAATAAACAAAGAATGAAATTTTATTCTAAGCTTGAGGTGAATCTTATAATAAATACTACCGAAAAATATTAAGTACCGAATTGAATAAATTGAAGAGCCTAAAATCAACAAAATAACAAAAAGTACATTTATTTAATGATAAAAATATTTTCATATTTATGCTACATCACGTTTTATAAACTTTATTTTCTATACCTCATGCTACGTTATTATTTAATATATCTTTCATAGAAAGAATCTTTCTATGAATTCCGTGCAGAATAATTTCATCACTACAACTCCTAAAGGTCTACTTTTATACCATACATATTTGTATATAATAATTGAGAGGGGGGGGGATTTTTTATATCTACTAATATTTGATAGTGTTTCAAAGAATATTCAGTCGAATATTCGATTACTTTTCAATATTTGACCGAATACTGCATTTGAATTTTCATTTCCGAGTAGTGAATTTCATTCGTTCAAATACCAAATATACGGTTAAATCAAATTCAATTCAAACGCCGATGTGGAAAGAAGATTTGAAACTAAAATTGTACAAATCCGTCAGTTAGTTTATGACTACTTTATAATATACCAGATTGATACCCGCCCGCTTCACTGGGCTTAAAAGTAAAAACCACCGCCGTATAGCCTCCACCCTCTCTTGATGTACACAGTTTTCAATTTTGTTAAATGTAAAATAGTCATTATTCATTGAGTATATCAGAATAGTTGGCCATGATTTGTTTGAAATTTACTTTTTTAAATTTTTACAGAATTCTATAATTTATGGTTCAAAATAATGATGATAGATCTCTTCCATCTATAATCATCACTTTGAACCATAAACTAAAGATTTCTGTAAAAATTTTAAATGGTAAATGCCAAATTAAATTAAATTTTTTAATTTTTTTTTTAAATATATCTTTATTAATTATAGTTCATGTGTTATTCTGATATATCAGCTATATTGCTGTACAGTATCATTAAAAACCATTCGCTAGTTTTAGCGTGAAAGCGTAACCAACAAACAAGCTTACTTTCATATTTATAATATGCAGGGATAGGGATTAACTTGTCACTTAAATTTTTTTTTAAATTTCGCAAATCTTCATAGGATACACATTATAAACAATACTGAATCTCCGGAATTCTCGCCTTTCACCTTCACCTTTTCTAGATAGTAGCTATTTTGTCAATTTAATAAAATCATGGGTATCTCTGGAATGCCAATACAAAAAAGCTGACCACGTTGTACAAAGGTTTCTAGAGTGAAGGACTCGTTGGGAGCAGGGTTCGTGAGAAAGGGTTTTTAAAGCCGAAAAGAATTGTAAGGTTCAAAGGTCGCAAAGATATAAAATTTAAGGAGTAGGTAACGGTAGCGGCTAATAACATTAAAACATAGAACAAAGATTCGTTACAAATCAAAATCTGACCACAAAACGTAAGGATTTTTGGAAATTTCGATTTTGAACTTTCCACTACTAAAGAATTAAAAAAATTAACAATAAATGCATACAAAATAAGTACTCTTTGAATTTTAATATCAGTAAAAAAGACTTAGAAAAAATTAGATAATTTAAAAAAATTGAAAAGAACCATAATTTAGATAAATATATGATTAATTGAAATAATAAATCTTGTTTAAATAGAATATGTTCAAAACTTTTAAAGGTAATGTAATTGGTTTATTGTTAAGTACTGTTGTAGATTGTAGTACCTCTATTATTTTATTCAATTTCTATGCAATAATAAAATGTTGTAATGAACTCAAGGTTACGGTCATCTCTAAACAAGTTTTATTTGCACTTGGTTCATTCACATTTAAAAATTTTTATTATTTGTAGAAAACTGAAGTTTATATTGTTATAAAAACGTGATTTAAAGTAGATTTAATTTAAGGCTGTTGTCTCTGTACAATATTGTAAAAATATTGTATTACAGCAATAGTATGTATGTATAGACATACTCAATAAACACACATACTAAGATATAGTATTAGTTTTAACTCTACTACACTTGATGTATTCTATATGATAAATAATAATAATAGACATTTCTCTTACACTATTTATACTCCAAATATAATTGTTTCTGTTATACAATAAATTTAAATAACTTAGCTCAATTATATCTCAAGAATAAAGCAGTCAAAAATTTTGTTTTTTTAAACTGAGAACAAATACATGAATGATCAGTTAGTTTTTCGAAAATATCTTAAATCTGGTTTTTTCCTAGAATTAAGAAACGAAAAATTATCCGAACTTTAACTGCATTATCTCGAGACGGTCAATCGATTTCAAATTTTTATGAGTAAATGTATTATTATATTCTTTCTAGTAAGTATACACAATATTAAAATTTTCTGTCGATATGCCCATAGCAAGACTACAACCTTAAGAAAGGGTTATTGTAAGTTTTAAGAATTCTGTATTTTTATTGAAAGATTATTCATTTAATATAGAGCCAAAAATGTCGCCTTCTGTGTCAACAGTGTTGCCAATTTAGATGTATTCCCACATATTTAGGGGTGAAAAATTGCATTGGGGTTTTTTTAGGGGGATAAAAGTTTAGGCTTTTTTTTTAAGATTAAAAAATATTCTGATAAATAATCTAATATCTACAGGAATATAAATTTAGAAAAATTTCAAAAAAAAAGTTTTATAAAATTATTTAGGAGTTTTTAGAGGCTTTTGACCTCATTCTTAGGGGAATAAAAATCTTAGTCTTGGCTTCACGGTGCAGCAGCTCAATCAAACATCTATCGTTTTAAAATCGTGACCGTGAATTTTTTAGTGAAACTACTTATATTTGGTTAAATTTTTTGTTCAATTTTGAAGAAAATTCGAAAATTGTAAAATTTTGACATAAAACAGCATACTTTCAATGCATAACGATTAAAAACCAAAAAATAAAACTGTGTTGCTGAAATCCCTAGACAACCAAGAAAGAACTCCGAGTAAATCAGGCTTCAAATAGATAATAATTATTATTATATAATAATTCGTTTTTTTTTTTTTTTTGGGGAATACATGGATTCCACCCGCAGAAAAATATTGTAACAACAAAGGTAAAGTTAAAAAACTGGGCACATTTTAGTCGAATTTAACTAAGAGATATTCAAAAATAAATGGAAAATCGATTCCCCATTTTTGCGAGTTATGATTTATAGACAAATAGGGTTACGATATTAGAGCTAACCTCATTTTATACTTATATATCTAATATATATCTAACATCAAGGATAGGTCGTAGCCTATATTAAATTTTGCCTAATTTTTTAATCTTTTAAATATGCAATATAATAAATAATACTAAGTTAAAATGCCGAATAGGAAATGTAAAATAGTAATCTAAGTATTCAAGGAACTTAATATAATCAAAGTAGTAAATAATTTACTTGCAGTTAAAGTCTTTCATCTCAAACAAAATATAATATTGATAGAAATTTATTAAAGTATATAATTTGCATTCATCATCTGACTTATTTTGACTACGTCAGCTTCCTTCTTTTATAATATGATGCACGAAATGCGATCATACTGATTATGGTTTATAAATAGTCGCCGGTAGTGAATAGCGATCACGTAAGTACTCCACTCTATTGTAAGTAAACAGTGTAGTCAAGATACACGAGTCTGTAAAGTTAATTCTTTAACTTTATACATCTTTTTAAGTGTTTTATAAAAAGAAATGCACTTGAAGAATAATCTAAGCACCATACCACTTCGAAGTATAGTGAACTGATTCTGGAAGAAACCAGTTTATTATATTTTTTTTAACGAATGTAATTACGAAACGAATGGTTTTGGATGGCTCCTCATTTAGACATTTGCTCACGATAATCATATTGTCTTGTATTTGAGTTTCAAGAAATTTTAACCAAAGCCAAATTCAGAGTTAAATGTGCGGAATCAAATTAAAATACCAAACTTTTCCAAAAGAAATTTTTAACATATCACAAATGTTCCTATATATTACATTAAGTTCAATTTGTCCAACAAAATAAAACCAACAGGTTATTAAAAATGATTTGCCTTTTTTTTTCCATTCGACCAAAAGTTGGCGAGAATGCTGATTTTGTTCACAATTTCATATAAGACTATTTTTAGATTTTGGAAGTATAGAATAGTATATAATAGTATATTTCAATAACTAGTATAGAATAGATTATTAGAATTCTCGACAAGCACATGGTCTTGTGATTAGTGTGCTCGCATCTCGTGCGGAAGGTCGTCAGGTCGAAACCTACCCACGTCAAACAATTTTTTTAATCCCCAAACCAAAAAAGCGGTTTTATAACTTTGCCCGCTATGAGTGTTTGTATGTCTGTCCGTGGCATCGTAGCGTCTAAACGGACGAAAAAAATTTATTTTTTTGTTTCGTTTGAAAGGTAATTTAATGGAGAGTGTTCTTAGTTATGTTTCAAGTGCGAGTTTAGGGTTCGTATCCGGAACAACTAAAAAACAGGCAATTATTCTCAAAATCGGTTCAGTTTGGAGAAGGCTCTAAGGAAAAAGATAATTTAATGGAGAATATTCTTAGTTATGTTTCAAATGCAATTTTAGAGTTCCGTATCCGGATCAACCAAAAAATAGACGATGTTCCTAAAAATCGGTTTTGTTTGGGGAAGGTTCTAAGGAAAAAGGTAATTTAATGGTTAGTGTTCTTAATTAATATATTTCGAGTGCGAGTTTAGGATTCCGAAATTTGTCGGGAATTTTTAAGTTTTGTAAATTTCACTTAATTTATAAATAAATACATAATTTATAGCGAAATGAACATAGTTCCTATCGCATGTCCCACGACATTTCTCGCTTTTTTTATATATGCTGAATATTAGAATTATATTTTTCAGCCCATATTTTTAATAAGCTCACTTTCGACATCTACTACGTAGGAAAGCCTTTTGAAGAAATTTTTGTGCAAGTCCATCATCGACACAAAACAAATATTTTAATCGTTAACTTTACAGATTTTATGTTTATATTGAACGAGACACGAAATGCAATTAAGAATATGAAAATAAAAAAAGTATGGTACAATACAAATCAATCCACCCAAACATCCGATAAAAAAGAAATAAAAAAAAGTAAAACATTGTCGTTGTCTGCGCCGGATCTTTTCAAGGAGACAAATTCCACTTTCAATAATCTACTTACTAATCTATATTACATACATATGCATACAAACGTACATACAAACTTTTCAGATTATTTTTAGATGATTATTGTTTATGTTCTTATTTTTTATTTTTAATTCATTACATTTACAATGCATAAACAACTACTTAGTATTCACATTTATGTATGTTAATAAGCGCCAGTTATCTTCTATCATTACAAAGACAGCTGACATACAAAAAATAACTTCAAAATTATTGTTTTACAGTTTTATTCAAAAATATTCTAAAAGATAATGGGCTAAAACTCTCCCCAACAATTATAGAGTAGATGGACCCTAAAATATCATTTAGTTTTCAATATCTCATTTTGAAAAAACAATATTTTTGCCCCAATAAAAACATCTGCCATTATGATTTAAGATTACACAAGACACATAGAGGCCCTTGCATCTTGTTAAAATAAAAAAGTACTTTCGGTATATCAAAGATTTAACAATTTTTTTTTCTATGTGTTTTTGAAAATACGTAAAGCAAAAACACTGCGGTCAAATTTCTGCCAATGACATTTTTGTATTATTTGGGTCTTGGAAAATGATATTTTCATACCGGCAGAGAAAAATATCTCAATACATGCAAAAAAAAAATATTGTTCGCTTACTTCTCCTGTCCTATCCTTTTGATATAGACGAGAAAATTTAACACAAAAATAAAAACGTCAAAATCGCTTAATCGCAACATTCCGTCAATAATGTACCAAATCAACTGAAAATGGTTACTAAGGGGGGGGGTGACTTTGGATTCGCTAAACACGAATCCAAAAAAAATCCACGGAGTATTTGGGGAACTTGAGCGTGGACCTGATTTCAAAAGCAGAACTTGAAAAAAATTCAAAATATTTTTTATTTTATAAAAAGTTTGCAATGATCATGAAAGGTAAAAATATTTATATTAAAATTGAAAAAATTCATTTTCTAATAATTATTTACTATGTTGTATAAAAAAATGTACAAAAAATGTACTTTTTAATGCACAAACGAGTGATATTATTTCGGGATAATCTGCAATCTTCACAAAGTTTATAAATACCTTCTAGAACCTAATGCAAAACACATCTCGTTCCATCTTACTTTAGAAATTTAACAGGTAAAATGCTCAATTTCGTCGTCTAATATGAGGCAGAAAGAATGATTTTATGGTACATTTTTTTATGACATGAGACGGATTATAAAGATAGAGCCTCACATAGCAAAAACGTTTCTTATAAAAATATCAAAAATTTTTATTCGCACTAATAAGATTTTTTCGAAAATTCAACGAATTCCACAAAATCTTATATATGATGTAAAAGGTTTCTGATGCCTAATAGCTCGTAAGGGAGCGTTTCCGAAAACGTTCCTCATGAAAACTCTTGTCTCAACGAATCCTATAACTCTCTTGATTGTTGAAAAATTATTCAGACACCCTGTATAATACCATAAAAAAATAGAGGAATAAAGCGACATTCAAATTAAAATAGCCTTCATTGTTTATTTTCACAATATTATTATCGATAGTGTTCCCATTATATCGAACGATGATTCGTTGTTTCTGATTTAGTGATAAATCTGTATAAAAAATATTAAGCTCAAAATTAAACAATACCATAAAACTCATAATGGTGAGATACGCTTTGTCATCAGCTAATCCGACATATTCGATATTGTTAATACATGAATAATAAATTGTATTATAGTCAGAAAATCACATGACAACACGTACACCATCTGTGGCAATATTATTATCAATATTATATAACAGTTTACTCCTACCACCTATGATTATTTTGAGGTTAAGTTTGTATACGTTTTAGCAGAATCAATCAAAACCTACGTAATGAATAATGGTTTCTATATTTAATTTATTCCATAAACATAAACACAAATATGATTTCAAATTTGTAATCGTAATTGATGGGAGTTATTATTCAAATTGTAATTAGATCCATAACTGTACCGTATCGCAGGTTCAAATAATGATCGCTAATGGACCTGCTGATGACGAATATCATCTGTCTTCGAAAGACATTTCGTGGAGGGGATTTTGAATCTTGGTAAGTACATCAATCTAAGTATTGTTTGCCAACTCTTGTATTGTAATATTTTTCGTTTTAACTGTATACTCGTTCTTTTTATTATGGGAAAGATGTACTTCGATAGACTCCAGGTTTGGCCCGCTTGACAATTATTTATTCATAGTTTAATAAATTTTTCCGTCAGTAGGTACAATAACAACGTATAATTGTATAAATTTTCAATTATCGTAAAAATTCTCAAAAAAGCTGGCTTTAAAATTAAATTCTATAAGCATTCAAAAGTTTAAACGATAATAATAAAAATAATGGGGTTTAACCTCCGTTCATTAGACCTAAACGTCTATAACAGAGGCCACCCGCATCACTACTTTTAATATTTATTTATTTAAACTACATACGAATTACATACAATTAAATTGTTATAATGTGGCTGGAGTCGGTTACTTCGTTCTTATGCAAGCGACGACAACGTGATCAATTTACCGTCACATTAATTATAATTGATCAGATAACCGCTGACTGGATTTGAATACGCAACCTCCCAGTCTAAGTCGTCAAACGGTTAAAGGTGATTGCGTTTTTACCCGTTCGGTTGCTTAGCCGATTCAGAAGTTTAAACGAATTTGTAAGTAGAAAACTTATAATCCATGTGCACAAAATTAATCACACAGGGAACGATGTCTATAGATTCTGTCATGAAGAGGAGCAAATCGGAATTCACATTCTATGTGACTGCAAAAGTTTCTCTCTTAAATGACACCATTACTTAGGAAGAACTGATTTCCAATCAAGTGAAACAAATGAAGTGTAGACCAAAAATATCAAAGTAGTCGTAGTACAAAATATCTTCTATATTTCTTAAACTCAAATACAATCTAACCTAACTCAAAATTAGAAATAAAAAAATTAGCCGATAAAACTTCTAGAACTAGATGACTTTTAATTTAATTGTTCATCAAAATCAGTTAAATTGATTTAAGCAGCATTCCGCTCAAGCGTTCATGTAAAGAATGATTTATTTGAAAAGAGTATTAGGTATATATAGTTTTTTAGCATGTTATTGAATTTGTGTTCGTAAGTTAATAAAAGTATTTAAAACAAATATTGATATATTTAATTGGATTGATTACGCATATTTCATGTATGAAATATATGTGTAATTTCAAAACTAAAATATTAATTGTATAAGAAAAATGTAATAGTAAATATCCGGAACTGATGAATAACACATTATCTAACATATTATTGCAAAGATTTGTTTTCAATTTATTTAAATATAATCGTTTTTTTTTTTACAAATAACTGTTAAATTCAAATTATTTAACGGTATTTTATTAAAAACTACTTGTAGTATACCAATTAGTTATTTTTAAAAAAAAATCAACATTTACATTTTACATTTAAAAAAAGAAAAAAAGTAATATATCGCATCAGCCGGTAGCATACAAAAAAACAAATAATTAAAAAATCTAACGTTTTATTAATTTATATTTTTTTAACAAGTGCGAATAATATAATTGGTTCTTTACCAATTTATTTTATTGAAACTGGCTGAACTCTGACGGCCTTCAACAAATGTTAAATATGTATAATTGACACTTTTGGAGTGTTTTGTTTGTTTGTTTAGATTTTTCATTAATAAATTTGTTTTTATTTTATATTTTTGTATACAAAAGTAGCTTTTTGAAAAGCATATACTCGTAAAATAAATTTAAAATTTAGAAAATAATATACAAGTGTTGTTCAATTGAGACATTTTGTACAAAACAGCGTTACCCTTTTAAATGGGAGAAGCGTATTGCCTAAAAAAATGTTACCACTAAGACGTTTGTAAAATGAAAGTAAAAAACTTATCATGGGGGGGGGGGGGGGTTCACAAAAACTTATGTAACTACCCTAACATGGGGATAGACAGGGAGCCAAGTTAGTCAATTACAGACTTAGGTTAGGTTATATTGGCTATACAGCCCATTGTGATACCATATATGTGTTTTGCCACCTTTCCGCTGATAATTTCATTTATCAGCTCCTCAATTTCAGAGGCTGAGTGGACCTCCTTCATGCATATACCATACACTACGCCAGTCCATCACAACTATTAATTAAATAAATTTTGCTGCGGCGGCGGGAATCGAACCCGCAAACCTAAGCAGGTTCGATTCCCGCCGCCGCAACAAAATTAATTTAATTAATAGTTGTGATGGACTGGCGTAGTTACAGGCTTAGAAATATTTTCATAATAAGAGAATCGAAATAAGGCCACCTTCGATAGTTTAACTATTTTAGAATTTAAAAATTATTTAAAGATGATTATTATGTAAGTATTACAGACAGTTTTTTTTATCTAATTACTTTTGGTTTTATTTAAATGTACCTAGATAATCATAACACAGAATTAAACCGTATCTTCTGCATACTAAAATAAACACATCTTCATTAAATAATTAAACTAATTATGTTTAATTTTGTAACATTTAATTTATTTATAGTTCAAGAGTCAAGTAATTAAAATCAAAAGTAAAATTATGCTATTATAAAATTATATATATAAAAAGCAAATAGCCTTATGTTTTTAATTTTATAACCCCTGAACTAACCCCTGATCTTATAGGAATTTTTTTTGAAACCAACTAATTTTGGGTCATTCTTTTCAGCTGTGATGTCAGATTTTCGCTAGCTATCACATATGTACCTAATTCCAGGACCAGACCTCCACAATCTTGAAACCTAATAGAGCTAGATTAATTTTGACCATAAATTTGAAAAGTATGGACCAAATTTAGTAGGATTACATACTTGGTTTATCAAAATTGAATAAAATTTGGATGTGATAGAGCAAAATAAAAATTTTTTGATTCTGATGACGTCATAAAGTTCAAAAATTCAATTTTTTTAATAACACAGGCAATTTTTATCCGATCTTATTGAAATTTTTTTTGAAACCCACTAATTTTGGGTCATTCTTTCCAGCTGTGATGTCAGTTTTTCGCTAGCTATCACATATGTGCTTAATTCCGGAACCAGGCGTCCACATTCTTGAAATCTTATAGAGCCAGGGTAATTTTGATCATAAATTTAAAAATTATGCCCCAAATTTAGTAGGATTACATACTTGGTTTATCAAAATTGAATAAAATTTGGATGTGATAGAGCAAAATTAAATTTTTTTGATTCTAATGACGTCATAAAGTTCAAAAATTCGATTTTTTTGATAACACAGGCAATTTTTATCCGATCTTATTGGAATTTTTTTTGAAACCCACTAATTTTGGGTCATTCTTTTCAGCTGTGACGTCAGTTTTTCGCTAGCTATCACATATGTGCCTACTTCCAGGACCAGACCTCCACATTCTTGAAACCTAATAGAGCCAGATTAATTTTGACCATAAATTTGAAAAGTATGGCCCAAATTTAGTAGGATTACATACTTGGTTTATCAAAATTGGTTAAAATTTGGATGTGATAGAGCAAAATTAAATTTTTTGGATTCTGATGATGTCATAAAGTTCAAAAATTCAATTTTTTTAATAACACAGGCAATTTTTATCCGATCTTATTGGAATTTTTTTTGAAACCAATTAATTTTGGGTCATTCTTTTCAGCTGTGATGTGAGTTTTTCGCTAGCTATCACATATGTGCCTAATTCCAGGACCAGACCTCCACAATCTTAAACCTAATAGAGCTAGATTAATTTTGACCATAAATTTGAAAAGTATGGCCCAAATTTAGTAGGATTACATACTTGGTTTATCAAAATTGGATAAAATTTGCATGTGATAGAGCAAAATTAAATTTTTTGGATTCTGATGACGTCATAAAGTCAAAAAATGCAATTTTTTTGATAACACAGGCAATTTTTATCCGATCTTTTTGGAATTTTTTTTGAAACCCACTAATTTTGGGTCATTCTTTTCAGCTGTGATGTCAGTTTTTCGCTAGCTATCACATATGTGCCTAATTCCAGGACCAGACCTCCACAATCTTGAAACCTAATAGAGCTAGATTAATTTTGACCATAAATTTGAAAGGTATGGACGAAATTTAGTAGGTTTACATACTTGGTTTATCAAAATTGAATAAAATTTGGATGTGATAGTGCAAAATTAAATTTTTTGGATTTTGATGACGTAATAAAGTTCAAAAATTCAATTTTTTTAATAACACAGGCAATTGTTATCCGATCTTCTTGGAATTTTTTTTTAAACCAACTAATTTTGGATCATTCTTTTCAGCTGTGATGTCAGTTTTTCGCTAGCTATCACAAATGTGCTTAATTCCGGAACCAGGCGTCCACATTCTTGAAATCTTATAGAGCCAGAGAAATTTTGATCATAAATTTGAAAATAATGGCCCAAATTTAGTAGGATTACATACTTGGTTTATCAAAATTCAATAAAATTTGGATGTGATAGAGCAAAATTAAATTTTTTTGATTCTGATGACGTCATAAAGTTCAAAAATTCGATTTTTTTGATAACAAAGGCAATTGTTATCCGATCTTCTTGGAATTTTTTTTGAAACCAACTAGTTTTGGATCATTCTTTTCAGCTGTGATGTCAGTTTTTCGCTAGCTATCACATATGTGCTTAATTTCGGGAACAGGCGTCCACATTCTTGAAATCTTATAGAGCCAGAGTAATTTTGATCATAAATTTGAAAAGTATGTCCCAAATTTAGTAGGATTACATACTTGGTTTATCAAAATTGGTTAAAATTTGGATGTGATAGAGCAAAATTAAATTTTTTGGAGTTTGATGACGTCATAAAGTTCAAAAATTCGATTTTTTTGATAACACAGGCAATTGTTATCCGATCTTCTTGGAATTTTTTTTGAAACCAACTAATTTTGGATCATTCTTTTCAGCTGTGATGTCAGTTTTTCGCTAGCTATCACATATGTGCTTAATTCCGAGAACAGGTCTCTACATTCTCGAAAAATCAAATAATAAAAAGATAATTTTCAAAGCTAAGAGGAATGAAATAAATTAGAAAATGAAATTGACAAGAACATTAATCGAATTTTAAAATTATAATTGTTTTTAAATTTTTTAGAACAAATTATTATCAAACAATGACTAAAGTAAATTCAAAATTAAAGTAATATAACTTGTACAAGAATCAGTTCATTAGTGCAATTTAATTGTAAATTTTTAAATGCCTTCTTAGAATTTAATACTCATAAAGTGAATTAAATAATATTAACTGGCGGATACGTTCCGGTATAAGATTTAATGTGTGCAACGAACCACATATTATTATTGAATTAGCAATTTACAAAAAATCTATTAAAGATTTACTACTTGATAAAGATCAAAATTTTAAAATATGATAATTATACTTTTAACCAAAAATCAAAAACGGTTTATTCCAAAAACGAGTATCAGATTCAGGTTATTTAAAATATTACTATAAGTTTTCTGTAAGAACTGCTTATCGATATCAAATAAATAAAAACTTCAATTTAATTATCTATAAAAGATGGGTTATTTTAATATAAAATGGCTAATACCACGTTTTGTAGTAAAGCAATAAAAAAAGAACTTATCAAAAATTGAAGAATTTAATGGGAGACATAATGTTATGATATTAGATAGGACCCTAGTTCTTCGGGTTGCTTTAAATAACCAATTTAGATTAAGTTGATCCTAATAAAAAATAACAATATTTGTTTAAAACATTTTTTTCGAAAAACGACAGCTTTCGGAGAAAATGCGGCTTAAATATATCATTATTGCATTTAATCGAAAGAAAATACGCATAAAGTTTATCGATAGTTGTAGATCAAAGTCATGGACACAGGCGAATATCCTCTAGAACCCTTGACAACTTTTAGCTAAGGCATTGTTCCGCATTTAGCATGTTTTCTTTCGATTAAATGCAATAATGACATATTTTTAAGTCGCATTTCCTCCGAAAGTTGACGTTTCGAGAAAATGTTTTAAACAAAAATTGTAAGTTTCCTTATGAGGAGCAACTTTCTAATTTAAAGTTTTATTCTATATTTTACCGTTTAGGGTCCAAATTGGCTACTAAAGAAACCCGAAGAACTAGGTTCAATCTGATATCAGAGCATGATGTCCCCCATCAAACTAGGCAACTTTTGCTTAAATAATTTGTTGATTGGTTAACTACAAAAGGAGCTAGTAGAGATTATGGATTTAAATGGCCCTCCTTGTATATCGAAGAGTACAATCAGTGTTTAAATCATTCGGAATTAAGATTTTGCGAGAGGTGACTGTACAATTATCATTTAACAATAATCATTAACGGAATAGTAACTTCTACTTTTACTGGATTGTATTGCGAATAAGAGATATATACATGATACAATCAAAATCGATTATAAGGACATTGAAGGCATTAACAAATTTCGTTAGTCGTTATAAGCTATCTGGGCTGTATATAGTCGGATTGTTTAAAATAAAGTTTATAAGACTCAAAATATAGTTTATTTCTAAATAGCATTACGATGGTGTTTTTGTAGCCAATATGGGATTCAGCTGGAATTTTTCATTTTCGTCGTTATAACCGATATCGCTATAACCGAATTTTAGCGTACTAATAGTATATACTTAACGATTGTCGTTGACCCATAATCATTAAATCTTATTCTACATAAACAATATAAAACTAAAATAAGCAAATAAGCACCTTTTAAACAACGAAGACTTGTAACAATAACATCACAGTAGTATAATCACTTCCTCAAAAATACAAACAAAATCACAAATCACAATAAACAATTAATGAAAAAATGTAAACAATAAACAAAAAAAACACTAACACAAGATTCTTCAGCTGTTCAGAAAAACTAAATTTCACTCACAGACTTTCGGATATTTCAGTAAACATGCGTTGAACTAATATCTGAAACATATCTTATACATGTATGTCTAATGTAGAGAGGTAAAATAATTGTCACCGATATTTTAGTATGCACATACACACAAAAAAATATCCAACATTTATTATTAACCTAGCACAGTGAACTTCTTCAATATTATGAACTGAAACACATACACACATAGCAACTCCAAGGTGTTATTTGAAATGTGTTGCATTCATATTGATATTGAAAGAAGAATATAAAAAAAATACATTTCAGGTGGGGTAAATAGCCTCCTATTGCTTGGATATAAGTTGTTTAGTGTGAAAGAGATTTATACAGGGTGGCTCGTCACTTGATGAATATAACTTAAGAACGTATTCTTTGGACAATTTTAAGTCGAAAGTGCCTCATACACTCTTGCCCAAAGTAAAAATGTTAAGGAGTTATATGCACTCTTATCTCCCCAAAGATAAAAGTCAATAAGAGTAAATTTATCTGGTAGGCTTTAATTGTTTTGCCATATTATTGTTATGGTGACATTTGATTGTTTATGTTTGTGTTTTCCATGTCTTAAGGTAGTACGAGCGCCAAGGCCAGTTTAGAGTTGTGTTTGAAATTATTTATACCTTATTTTTAAGTTGATGATGAATTTTGTTATGACTTCATGAATGTAGACGAAAAATAAGAATAACATTTTCGATATCTGCCTTGGTTTTCAACATCAAAAACTAAATAATTACACAAAATTTGCAATTTTCGATATTTTGAAAATTCTTTCCTTTTGTCTTATATTGTCAAGTTATTAAACAATTCATCATCAAAATTGAAAAAAAAAAATATTTTTTTAAAAATTTGTGTCCTCACTACGGCGTTCATACATCCTTAATTAGTCGAGCACAACGGTTTTTTTTTTTTTTTCAACAATTTATTAAGGTTTTACTATAAAACCAATGTTGAATATGATTACTTTTAAAGTAATGAATTTATTTAAATAATGGGGCAACCCCCTTAAAATTTTCAGAATTGATTTAGACTTAGTCCAATTTCATATAAAAAAATGAAGCTTTTTATTTCAAATTGTCTTGGTGCGCGAACCTCCTTAAAGGATTAATTTAAGGGCTAAGTTTACAAATCAAGAATATTTCGATATTCACTTTATTTACGAATATTGTGACGGAAATGCAAGATAGTCAGTGACTATCAGTGGAGGTTTCCTGATCGAAGAATTCCTAATAAAAAAATTTTCTTAAAAGTGCATTGTCTTTTGACAGAAAAAAGTAATTTTCCTAAGGCTAAAGCAGAACGTCCCATACAACAAGAGTTTTCCGTTGAAGAATGTTATTCTTAACTTTTTTAATTAATAAATTCTATAGCATTAAACTAATATACTCAACAATATCTTTACTTTAAAGATGAAAGTCAATAGTGCCTATAACTCCTTAGCTATTAGGTTTTGTACAAAAGTATCAAAGGCACTTACTTAAACTTAAAATTATCCAAAGAATAAACTATTAGATTATGTCCACCGAGTCACGGGGGATACCCTGTATATGTACGACCTTCACAGATATTATATAAAAAAGATGCAAAAAAAATGTTAGCAGAGTAGATCTTACTACTTTAAAAACCTGTATTAAAGTATGAATACAAGATCTATGTTTATAACGTACGCTGAGCTACAATCAAGTAAGTAGTTATTATTTATATTGTTTGAGAAGGAATACAAGAGTACTTTAGTTTGGAATACATTTTTATATGCATATATACAAGAGTGTAGTTAGTTTTTTTTTGTATATAAATATTGTGTAATGTTTATTTAAAGCTTGTTTCATATTGTTTCAAAGGCAGTTATTTACATGCCTCACAAACTTTCGTGTTAAAAAGAGCTTTTTTACTCGTTATAACTTATGATTCCCGACGCTTCCGCCATCATTAAATTTTTTTAAACAGGAAAAATATCTTCAAATAATTCCTCAAGTTTTCAGTATTTTGATTTTGTTTAAAGTCGCTTTCAAATAAATTTCCAAGCAAACGGGGAAAACGACGGGAGGGTGGCTCACAGGTTAGTATGTGATTATGCCAAAATACTGTTTATGAAATTTTTAGGCCTCCTCCAGACTTTTGTGTTTTACCCCTCTCGACCAGCTCCTTTGTGTTAAAACGTGGGTAAGTTTATGTCCTAGATGAACATTACGATGCGAGACAAAAATACTTTTTTGTTGGGGGTTAAAAAAGGAAGAAAATTCAAAACACGATTATACAACTCTTAATCACATGCACTTGTATTCGAACATAAAAATAATGAAGTCTCAAAATATCGAGATTTAATAAAATTCAGAAGTGTTTCAATTACTGGATTTGTTCAGATTATTGGGATTGAATGGAAAAATTTATTAGGAATAAAATAAAGCTTTACAAAAACAGCATCGAAAGGTATTTATTAAAGCGACAGTATACATACAGCGGTAATCGGGAAAAATTGTCCAGAAAAAATCGACCGAAAATTTTATAGGCCTGGATTCTTGTTGTAATTACGAGTTGGTTAGGTTGAGTTTATTGATTATAGAGAAGTTGGCTGGGTTCTCTTGCGTGCAAAAATGGGACACTGATTGCGTTCTGAAATTCTTAGCCCTTGCGTCCAAAAATGGGACACTGATTGGGTTCTGAAGTTTTTAGCCCTTGCGTTCTATATACAAACACACAATGAATTTTTTCAGTGATTGAAAGAGAAATAAAATTTATTTCTAATGTAATACAATACTTTAATATATATTTTCCATACCTGTTGTTATCATTATTCACTTTTTGATTTAAAACCATTCTTGTTCTCAAAATTCAATTTTATTAAATATCAAAAGACAGTTTTAGAAATAATATTACATTGATTTCTCACGATTATGTAGCCTAAAAATATCACAAACTATAACGTCTAACATTTTCGAGCTAATTACTTTTGAGATGAACTACACACGTGAAATATAAAATAAAACTAAAATACGATTTCAAATTTCCCATATAGTACGGAAAACATAAATATACCTTAACTGGCATCACAGTTAAAAAATGTTTTAAAAACAAAATACATTAAAAGATTTATTATTGGTAAGCGATGTTTAATGATGAGGGATAAGAATAACTGTTATTTGAATAAAAAACTATTTGAATTCATGTGGGTGACTATTTTCTAAACACTATTTATCATTTCAGTGTAAAATCCGTTTGCATTAATTTTTTAAATATTAAAGCAATGTTTTGCTTTAGAACGCTATTTCACTATTACTTTTTATACCATGCATATATGTAATATGTAAGGTATACTAAGTTTTAGTCCCAAGTTTGTAACGCTTAAAAATATTGATGCTACCAACAAAATTTTGGTATAGGTGTTCATAAAATCACCTAATTAGCCCATTTCCGGTTGTCTGTCTGTCGTCTGTCCGTCTGTCATCACGACGTAAACATTTTTTCGTAAACATCATTGATTACCCGTGAGAGCGCAAATTGTATAGTATGTATTATATGGGAATGTCATATATAGGTATACGTGCGACATGTATGTATGTGTAATGTGACACAGTAATCAACACTGTCTATACATGGTATTTCAACAATTAATTCAGTCAATTATTTGTTTTCACTTGTTATCTATCGAATTCTGACAAAAATATTTCAAACAAATTGAGGAAAATTTTGTATAAAATGATTCTTTTAGCGAAAAAGTAATAATATAAGAGTAATTGTCTTTCTTTACTAACATGACGTTAATAACAAACGATTGCGTAATCAACACTGTCTATATATGATATTTCAACAATAAACTCAGTCGAGGACATCTAATTGGTCTTTTATCAAATAAGATTTCATTACGATAAGTGGGAAGCATTCAACTTATAAATGACAGATTTCAGATAATCAAAAAGGTAACACTGTTGAATTAACCTTTAAATGAGATGGCGTACCAATATATTTAATAAAAAGAAGAATTGTACTCCAGGTTGGTTGTTTGTTACTGTACACTGTACATTATCATTTACATGTATTAAATTACGTTATAAAGTTACTTAACTTGAGTCAAAAATACTTTTTGGATAATATGGATTTTGGATAAACAGATTCAGCTACATTATAGAAAACTATGCGTACTTATTTAAGGTTAAAACTTTATTATAAAATGTTTTTTAGATTTTGCAAAACAAATAAAAATTGTTATTAAGCTCTCGCTAGTGACATGTTTGTACGTTCTAAGTATATATACTGTATTGAAGGAAAGCTTAGTAAGTTAGGCTGATGCTTCTCAGGCAAAAGCGGTATAGGTAGAACCGTTTAAAACTCGCCTAAAATTCATGAAATAATAATGATAATAATAATAATAATAAACCCCACGAAAGTGGAGTGAAAAAAATCGGTGATTCATAATATGTCACCAAATGTACTGAGAAGCGACGTTTCCTAACTTTTTTACGAATTTTAAACACAAAAAACAATTTTTAACTTTAGAAAAACTGGATATACAAAACATCAAAACTATCGTAGAATACTCTATAGTTCTATCATTCGGAGATCTAATTAGATTAATTTTACTATATCCCGATAACTAGATACTGACAGCACGAAATATATATATTTCCTGCTTTTTAGTAGTGGTATTTAGTAACCATTTATAAGGTCTTCAAAGGGTTTAAACTAATAAATGACAGATGACAAACAATCAATAAATAATACAAAAAAACCCGACTGCGTAAAATAAATTCTGGAAAGAAAGAAACAAGTCCAGTAGTTTACATAGCGACTTTAACAGCCGGAGCCTATTATTGGGAAGATAAGAGTCGGTCAGATTTAAATGGGCACCGCCTGTTAAAGTCGCTATCTAAACTTGTTTCTGTCTTTTCAAATTTTATTTAACGCATTCGGGATTTTAATTTATTTTATTTTAGACTTTTTAGTGTCTGTCCCATAATACTCAATTAAAAATTTTAAACCAATTCATTATTCCTAATTCAATTTAAACATATAACATATACATATTTTTGTAAACTCCTTTTAATTTCCTTAACTTTGATACCCTAGTAGATAGATTTTGTTAATTTTTTTTTATTAACGTATTTCTATTCCAAATATAATGATACCTTAAATGTTAAAATCCATTATGCCTTTTGGAAAAGGTAGAAAAGAAATTTCCAAACAAATATACATACACTAGATTGATACCCGCCCGCTTTACTCGGCATAAAAGTAAAAACCACCGCTTTATAGCCTCCACTCTCTCTTGATATACACAGTTTCCATTTTTGTTAAATGTAAAATAGTCATAATTCATTGAGTATATCAGAATAGTTGGCCATGATTTGTTTGGCATTTACTATTTTAAATTTTTACAGAATTCTTTAATTGATGGTTCAAAATGATGATCATAGATTTGCTTCATCTATTATCATCATTTTGAACCATAATTTAAAGATTTCTGTAAAAATTTTAAAAATGGTAAATGCCAAATTAAATTAAAATTTTTTATTTTTTTCTTGTATATCTTTATAACTTTCTAGTTAATGTTTTATTCTGATATATCAGCTAACTAAAAGCGTAACAAACAAACAAACAAGCTTAATTTCACATTTATAATACCTAGGGATAGGGATACCTCCAAGATACGCACGAAAAACATAACCACTCCTTGACAGTCGGGTAATAATAAGGCAACACTGTTGAATTTACCTTTAAAGGATATGGCGTCCCTATATATTTGGTAAAAAGAGGAATTGCATTTCAGGTTGTTTGTTGACACTGTACATTTCCATTTAAATTAATTAAATTGCGGTACTTAATTACTTAATTAGAGTCAAAAATACTTACTGAATGATATGGATTTTGGACAAACAGACTCAGCTAAATTATAGAAAAATATGCGAACTTATTAAAAGTTAAAATTTTATTATAAAATATTTCTATTATTTTGTAAAACAAATAAAAATTGTTAATCAGTTCTCGTTAGTGACATGTTTGCATGTCCTAAGTATATATACCGTATTGAAGGAACACTTAGTAAGTTAGGCTGATGCTTCTCAGGGAAAACGGTAAGGGTAGAACCGTAAAAAACTCGCCTAGATTCAAAGGATAAACATTACTTAAACTTACATTATACTGAGAAGTAACGTTGCTTAACTTTTTTAAGAATTTTAAAAAGAAAAAAAAAAAATCATATCAAACAACTAGCATGATGCCCGTCCGCTTCACTGGGCTTAAAATTATAAATCACCGCACAAAAATCGGGCTCCAAGATAAGTATTAAGTATAAGTATTTCAGTTTGAAAACCTTGACAGTGTTCTGTTATGAAACTTTCCCGGACATTACAAAGCTACCTGCATGTTATGTAATATCTTTGATGTATTGCTATGTTATTGTATTAAGATATCAGAAACCTTATCATTATTCAGATCAGAGTCTCTCTAAACTGCAATCAAAATGCAATTATACTAATTAACTGATTCTAAATATTTTACAAGAAAATCCGCTAACGCCATACAGCTCCTATAAATCTAATTTAACTCGATAAATGAGTTAAGTCACTGACCTAACTTACATGAAACAACGTCCATCCATGATGTCTTGTACCTACCTATACGTATATTATTAGCAAAAGACTATAATCATGAATAAACATCATTTTCTACAATAAATTTTACATCAGTTTTTCAATCCAAACATATTATACAGAATGTTTTTTTTAACTTAACATGCGCAAAAAAAAAAAGAAAAAAAAGTCAGATACAAAAAATTATTTTAAACAAAAGTTTAATCATTTGAAAACCTCGATCACTTCCAAATGCATGATTATTTTTAGGTGGATAGGTTTTAAGTTAAATGTTAGCCAACTTCATTTTTTATAAGGAAAAAGGGATAAATTTTAACTTTATCAAGAAAAATTGTTTAATGCAATGCACATTTTTTGAGATCTGAGTAAAAAATAGATATAAAGAAAATTCATAGAATGTAAAGAAGTGTTTTTTATTTTTTTTTTAAATCATTGAGAATTTTTTCAAATTTCTTTCAAACATTTTTTGCAAATGTCAAGTTAAAAAATATTTTAAATTCTTAATAAATTTTTATCAATAAAAACCTTCTTTTTGATCGAGTTCATTGCTTCATAAAACCTGTAAAATAACGTTTGTTGTTCGGGACAATAGAGAATAATCCTGATGTCGAATTGGCCATATTACCCATAAAAATGTAAAACTAGACTTGAAACCATGACAAAATTTGAAAGTGAACTTAAAATTGATAAATAAAGAAGAAGTTATAAGCAATCAAAGATTACATTCAAAGGGTGCCCATCTCCGTTTAGCAAAACAAAGTTTTATTAAGTAATCTTTAAGGCGATACCCACGTATGACGTCATTAGTGGGTATCTTCCTCTTTGTTTAATTAGGAATTTTAAACGTTCACATCTTGCATACTAGTAAAGATTTTTAAAAACCAACTTCTGCATGTCTAGTGAGAATTCTTCACATGAAGGATTAAAAAAAAAATTTAGTCCGATCTCCTATTCTCCGGCTTCAGGTGTCGTTATAACATTTATCAAAAAAGCACTATTTAGATTTTATGAAGTAGAAAATAAGAATATTTCTTGGCTATTGCCCAGCTACAAATTTATATAACATAACACATACACATTAAAAAAAAAAAAGAAGAAGTTTTATCTGCTGTTCATTATTATATTATTGCACTATAATAACGAACTACAAACTATAATAACGAACAATCGATAAAAGCCTTATCTGTTAGTAAATAAAATACATCAGAACAGTTTTATTTAACAACATTTATTTAATCTCTCGTCTACCAATACATAATATACACCTTTTTTTTTATAAAATCAATTCTATGTATGTATTAAAGTTTACTACATCAAGCAAATAAAAGCAAATTTTTTTGTCTCCCCTGTAAATACTTGTTGTGCTTCCGTTAAGTGCCCAATTAGATGTTATTATTATGACAATAATATTAGTTACAATCGAAGTGCATATAGGTATCACGCCGAAATTAGTGAAAATGAATTAAAGATGTTCAAAATAGGTTTCTGTTAAGGTAGAACGAGCACAAGACAAGTTTAGGCTTGTGGTTGAAATTATTTGTACTTTTTTTTCAACTTGGATGATGAATTTTCTTATAACTTCATGAATGTTGACGAAAAATAAGAATAAATTTTTCAATATATGCCTTGGTTTTCGAAATATTGAAAGCTAAATACTTAAACAAAATTGCAATTTTTTTTATTTTGAAAATTACTCCAGATATCGAAAAATTGTATTCTTATTCACCATCAAAATTGAAAACATATTTTTTTTAAATTTGTGCCACCACTAACGTGCTCATACATCCTTAATTAGTCGGGCACAACTGTTTTTTTTTATTTTCAATGATTTATTAAGGTAAACTTTAATTTAAATAGTTTTTTTTTTTAATTTCCATCGACTAGTTTTGGAGAAATCTATGAAAACATATCATCCATTTATCATTTTCTCATAAGACCAATGGTAAATATGCCTACTTTGGAAATCATTTACTTATGTAAATAATCAGGCAACCTCACCTCCCTCCTAAAATTTTCAGAATTGATTTAGATTTAGTCTAACTTCATATAAAAAAAATCTCAATCATTTTATCCAAAATTGCCCTGGCGCTCGTACATCCTTAATCTCCATAAAACAAAATTTTATAGAGCGCTCTTAAAAATTTAAGTCTTAATATGCTACATAAGTGTTTACTTACAGTCTCCCAAGCCTTTACCAACTATAAATGAAAATAAGCACAGAAATCGGCTAGTTGTCAATTAACTTTTCTATTAGTTTGTAATCCAATTTGCAATCGTGTATATAGGGCTTTAATCAACTTCCACCGTTAGTTTTCAATGGTATTCATAAGTTTCAACTCGTTAAACAATTCATTTGATAGTAAAATTGGCCTCACTGCATACACTAATTTGATTCCAATTTTGTTATTTGTCTTTAATATCATTTTGTAACGCTATCTTAAGTAATAGATTGTAAAGAATCTTATAAAATATAGTGTTTTAATATTGCTAATCTAACTGTAAAAGTTTGTATCATTTATTTTACTTGTTTACGTGGGCAAACGTAACATAGTAGTTTTTACAAGTTTACGACATTAAGAAATAGTGTATACGCCAATTTAAAAACAAGCCGTGGTGAACAGGACCTTTCGAAGGCCGACTAGCAACTTTCAGTAAATTATTGTTTTCTTTGTTCGATTTAATAATAATAAAATACAGTTATAAATTAAAATTAAAGCCCAATCACACAAAAGCTAAAAATAATTATAAAATATTACCTACTGATTAAAAAAAAAGTTTTATTTTCTATTTTATAGTGATACTTTGTAAAATATAACTCAGCATTAAAATCTGTGAGTGAACAATAAATCCCCCTTTTTTCCACTCTTATGGTAGGAATTTTTTTCCCAGCTTTATATGGGACCAACTTTGAGGTATATCCTATCCAATAAACAAATTATCAAAATCGGACTACTCTGTAAAAGGATATGACGCGCCGATGTCTTGTGCATGTATTTCGAATGGACAATTCGGTTAATTACCAAATTTGTACGATTCTTTCTAGTACTATACACACAATTAACTACGAAGATTTATTACGACTGAAAGCCTACTGTTATATAATTAATCAATAAACAAACATGGAGATAATACAAAATTAAATGAAAACATTAATTACACATAAAGAATAGACAATCATTATGGTGTAATTTAAAACATACACACACAACACATGACCACAGACAGTAAGCAATTGATAAACGTAGACATTGTTCAATGTTCACGTATTATAACAAGAATATCATAAATTAGAAGAAGAATATGTTGTGAACGCAATATACAAAACAAATATAAATAGGGTGTCCCGAGAGATACGATTCAGACAATTCATACAGAAAAAATACCGGGTCACCGGGAAAAAATCTTTAATATACCAGTTGTATCAGAATAATGGAGCGAGCAGCAAGCTCCATTGCTGAAGATCGTCTAATTGTGTTTGTTTTTAAAGTTGAAGTATACAGGGTGTACCAGTATCTACCGCTCGTTGTAATCTAATCTATAGCTCGTTTTGTAACAAACCAATAAAATATTTACTTTAACAAAAGTTGTAGAGCTTTATGGGGGACATCATGTTCTGACATCAAATTGGATCTAATCCTCCGGTCTGTAGCTCCCCAAACTTGTTCTTGATACCAAAATGCTTGTTTTGGTGTACCTTATCATCCGCTGGCCATTGGCCATTTATTCTCATATATCCGGTATACAGAATCTCATTATGTATTGGGTTAATTTTGCTAAAATTTAAAATGATACAATTTCACCCAACAAAAAAATACATATAAAAATTATTATTTACACGAAACGTAAACCATTAGGTTTTTACACAAATAGGAGTATCAATACCCATCACATTTCTACACCAATACTTAGTAGCGAAATAATTAAAGTATCGATGAACTTATTTGTATGCACCCAATGAATTAAAATTTCCAATTATGTAGAATAAATATCTATATAAAGTTTAAAATAAAATGTAAAAATATGCAAATGCTCGAACCTTTAACAAAAATATAGCTAACTGAACTCTTAAAACCAAAACAGGCCTTACAACATAGACAATTTTATAATACAAGTTTCTTGACCTTTCCTATAAATAAGAACCTGTGCAATTAAATCGACGGGTTGAATCACATGCAACGCGTTGATGTCTATAACTAATATTAATTTCACCTCTGAAAACGACTATGTATTACATAATAACATTATAATATTTATATAATTACATGTACCAAGTCCATAGTCAATGCTTGGATTATCTTGTAACATGCTTATTGTGGTATTGACGAGGAGGACAATCGTCTCCTGTCATCATAATAATGACACGAATATTTTCCCAAGACCAAACATTATTTTGACACATTTGGCATAAAATATAGCAAAAATTATTTTCCAACTTTTACGATAACATAGTTTTAGTCTAAGAGGACATAAAAATGTAATATTATAGAAATGTTTCATTATATCGAGTGTAACAAAAGTAACGAGACAATGAAAGAACTTTCTAGAAAAGCAAATTTGAGAAAAATGTTTCAAACAAAGAATAGATGACTTAAATAATAAAATTATTAGTATTATGGTCAAACTTTTAATGATTAAGGTCATGAAATGAATTTAATAGGCTAGTTTGAGCGAGTTAAAAAAAATGCTACTCGCGGATGGTGTTAAAATTTGTTTTGAAATCATAAATATTAGATATAATATGTTTATTTCAATCAAACAATAATTAGAACAATAATAATAATAATTAAATGCTTCAATAACTAAGAATATTATTTATTATAATGTCTACTATAATATGTGAAATGAAGTATTTAATAATATTAACATTGAATTTAATCAGAACATGAACAATTAAAAATTTACTAAGCATTCAATTCAAGTGTTCTATCATGTTCAAAATGACGATGGATAGATAAATATTAGCCCGAAATCTATACAATAAATAAAAATAACAGCACAAACTTATTTCTTATTTAATATTAATGTAAAGACGGTATTGATACTATTTGTGTATTTTTTAATCAGTTTTTGTGATTTTTCACTAGGCGTGTAGGTTTCGAAATAACAATCTCTGAGGAAACTCGCTTAGTTAACGCAGCTCCTGCACTACGAATTTTTTTTCGTTTAAACATTCTTATATATCATAAGCTTCATTAGTTAATTCACTTAGGCTGAGCTGACGAGGCTAACACGACAAGATAATCGACGCTCTTAACGCTTAGATTATGAAAATGGTTAAAACAGCATACTGTTAAATACAGCCGTAACTGGGCATTAAAATTGGGAAAAAAATTCCAATTTTAATACAAATAATTTGCTAAGGAAATTTTGGTATACGAATTACGAAAACCATATCTATTAAAATGTAAGGCCAGTCTATTAAAGATATATTGTTATCACTTCAATAGAATTTTAATTTTGATATTTATCAGGCTAATTTATCGCGAAGTATAATTTAATACAAATTTAGTTCGGTAGTCCTCGCCAGAGTCAAATAAACTTCAAACGCAAGACTCGAAATTATTCCAATTCTAAGGCAGCTGAAATGTATTAGACATGTAAAAGGGTAACTTGGGTATCAAATTGAAATGATTTTAAAAGATGAAAATTAAATCAAATAAATATATTATGCATACAAAATTTAATAAATTAAAATAGAGAAACTTTTATAAAAATGAGATATATTTGAAAAATGAAATAAATAAAACGAAAAGAGTCAATGCTTCTCACATATTGCATCTAATTTACTTTTTACGGAAATAACACATTAGTGAACGATAAAAATATATATCCTATACACTGACTGAACTGTATAGAGAATCAGTCGCGTGTCTAAAACACTCCCAACATATAAAAAAAGCAACAATATTCAATTCTCATTATACTAAAAAATATTTATAATAAAATAATAGTTAATAGTTAAATTCTTATGATAATAAATAAAATACATCTCTATATAAATAAATAAAATATAAAGTGTTCAAATTGAATACAATAAAATTATAGTACCTGTTAAAAATCATAAATATAATTATATTTGTAAATAATTAACATCTTCATAAAATTATCGTTTAGATATATCATAATATTTAATATATGCTTATTTATAGTCAAGAAATTTAGTATCATTAATCTTACGTTCAAGATGGTTATGATAATTCACAGACAATGATGGAATTTGTTGGAAGAAAATTGTTATATTTAATCTGATACTGAAACAAACAATACCTTATTTACTATCATTAAGTCAAAAATAGTACAATATAGAGTGCCCCGTAAGAATCACATTAAAATCATAATACAATAGAGTCCTGATATTCAGGACTCCAAAAACTAGGAGTATTCCAATAACTGAATTTGTTCCGGTTCCTGGAATTGTATGGAAAAATTCTTTAAAAATAAAATGAACTATTGTAAAAACAGCATTGGAACATAGTATAGTACTCTGCGTGAGTGCGTTTTTTGACATAGAGCATATGTTAAGTATTTAAGCCAGACCATATACGCCGCTTTAAACACGTGTTATTGAGAATCAAAGCAATGGATTATATTAGATGTATAGACAAACAAACAATACCAGTTTTTTATGTGATTGGTAGAGCGATGTAGAGCGCTCGAACGAAAAGTGTTCCGTCTTTACGTTACGCACGTTACTTCTTTCGGAGACAATGCCACCATATTCAGCCAAATAAGTTTGGTGTACATGGTAGCATAAAAAATAACGATACCGAAATTTTCGATATCGTAAAGGAACGATATCGAAATTTTCGACACCTTAAAGTAACGATACCGAAATTTTCGATACCGTAAAGTTACGATACCGAAACTATACGGTATCGAAAATTTCTATACCGTAAAGTAACGATACCGAATGTACGCAACGTTCTTGAAGTTTCAGTTTTTAGATTGCCTTTTTAACAATTAGAATAGATTACGGATAATTTGATAAAATTTGGTATGTTAATACTAATATGTTTCCCTGAAAATTGTTAACGTTAATCAAACGATCTTCAACTACACTATCGTAAGCAGTTAGTATCTTTTCGCAATTGTTGCGAAAGAGTATTTATTTCGGTTGATATTCGAATTTTTATACCATGCATATATGTAATATGCAAGGTATACAAGTTTAGTCCCATTTTGTAACGCTTAAAAATATTGATGCTATGAACATTATTTTGGTATAGGTGTTCATAAATCACCTAATTAGTCCATTTCTAGTTATCTGTCTGTCGTCTGTCCGTCTGCCATAACGATAGCTTAAAAACGAAAAGATAAATCAAGCTGAAATTTTTATAGCGTGCTTTGAAACATTTTTTCGAAAACATCACTGTTTACCCTAGAGGGCGAAAATTATGTTCGAATATTGTATAGTGCCATTCTTATATGTACTATATGGGAATATCAGTCATGTGTGTGTGTGACATGTATGGCTGACTATCTCTCTTTACTGTAATGACGTGAAAAAACAAACGATACCGTAATCAACACTGACAAAACAACAATTAACTCAGTCAATTGGTTGTTTTCACTTGTTTTCCCATTGCGTTAATTTAAGAATTGAGAATTTACATACAAATAAAAATCAATTTATAATGCCGACACAATTGGTCGAATAATTAAAAATATATAGTAATTTAAAATATGCTAAGAAAGAAAAACTGTAAATATTAACTAAATATATTATTATTGTTATTTATATCATAAGAAGAAAGTTTATAAAAATGAAAGTTATTTTTTCAGTTTTAGAGAAAAATGAGAGATGTGCGTCAATTGTTTTATAAAATATATGCCTGTCGATATGATGAATGTCTTTCTACAATATCTTCTTTTTTTTTTTTACACATACAAAATAAATGCAAATAACTGCAAATTAGACTTTTTTTTTATTTTAAAAATTGTAAACATTACTGGCAAAACAAATGAATTTTTAAACGATATGAATTCAGAAATATTAATTCAAATATCCACGAAGTGCATCTGATTTATATAAAAGATCACAATCGCCATTTTAGGACGAAACTATGATGACAGACTCAAACTGGGTTTCAACAGATTTTGAATAAATAGATGGATACTAAAAAACCATATTAATTTTTAACCGACTTCAAACAAAAAAGGAGGGGGTTAATAATTCGACTGTATTTTTTTTAAGTGTGTTACCTCAGAACATTCGACTGAGTGAATTGATTTTACCTATTTGAAAGCTGGTGCTTCTCGTGTGGTCGCATTTCATTTTGGTTCAGTTCTGACAACAGCATCCATGAGAAAACTATAAAAGTCTTAAATTTGCATTAAGTATGCATGACAAGAGGACGAATAACTCAATATGATGCCAACCGATTTGGATGATGATTTTTTTAGTGACAAATCAGTTAGTGCACTTCAGATTCATTAAAAATCACAAAATAAAAAAAACTTTTAAAAATACAAAACTGACTTCATAAGAAAAACTTTTCCAAAACAAATTAATATGCACTAAAATGTAAAAAATAACGATTATATTGTAGTTAAATTGATTGTTATTTTTGGAGTCGGTGTTAGCCAAGCTAATGTAGAAAATTGTTCTCTCAGAGTTGTTTCCTTGGCTGACAACTCTTTAATATTAATTTATTTCGGAAAAGTTTTTCTTTTGAAGTCGGTTTTCTTTTTGTTAAAAGTTTTTTTTCATAATTATGTTTAAATGAATGACCAAGCTGTCTACATAAAAAACCGTCAATTCGTTTTTTTAAGTTTGCCAACTACCATATTGGCTGCTCGACGTCATTATTGATTTTCTCAATACATCCGTACAATTATTAATGATTTTTTTGTTAATTAAAAAAATACGAAGTAAACCAAACCATTCATCTTTATTAAGATTGATTGATCAGCATCAATAATTTTGCGACAGTCAACTTTCAATATTATGAAAGTGTCTGATGTAAAATAATATCAGTTTTTGTTTCTACAGATCTTGATAAGATATTTAAGATTTATTGATTTCTTATTTAAATTATTTCAATGTTTTGAAATAAACGATATTTGTTTCATATTTAATTTCCCATTGTTATTTTATTCAAGTATCGTTAAAGTTTCTCATTGTACTAGCATGGACGACGACTTTGATGGAGAGTAGCTTATTGCGGATCGATGCTTTATTTGTACCAGCGGTTTTCTCATATGATAAATTGGTAATCTAGATTAGAAAAATTAACGGTTTTGTAAGGCGGTTAAATGTGTAATCGTCAAAAAATGAGATAAGTTTGTTATAATATTTTGACATTTGTATTTAGCTGTTAAAAATACCATACTTTTTCTAAACCATTCTGTATTCCTTTCTAAAATTTTTTTGATAAAATCAATTACGGACAATAGTTTTAACTAAAATATTTCCAACATGATATTTGGAATCCCTATGCTAAAACAATGATAAAACCCACTTTTCTACAGAATTTAACGAATTTTTTTTTCAAAAGCTATGAAATGGACTTACTTATTAAATCCCAAAGTTTCAGAAATTTTAACCGTTTAAAACACGAGATAATGCCTAAGTTCCCCACGTTGACAATTTACGTCAAAATTAGTATCTCAAAAATGAAACAACGTGGTGCTATTTTTTTTATTCTAAAAACATTCCATTCAACCCACCTAATTTTTTTTCAATTATGCCGAGATAATTTTTTAATATCGTTAAAAATAGCTGGGAGCTAACATTCACACAGCTAACATTATCTTGAGTCTGTGAAAAAAAGGCCAAATCTGTCGACAAGCTTTTTTATGCTAGAAATATTAATTATAGAGACTATTTTTTATAAATTGTACCTAAATGGTATCTTTCAAAGTTTGAGTTTGTGAAAACGCATATTCAAAAAATCAAAATTCAAATCAATTTGATAAAATAACATTTCTTTTAAAGTAAATCACATCGATTTATTGGCTATTTAAAGCTAAGAGAATGATTATAGCTACTCTCCCCTAACAATTTTTGAGTATCTCAATAATGAATAATAAGACCCTTGCACAATCTGTACAGCTGTCCTCGAGTTATAATATATTATTTATTTTATTCAGTGATCTGTGCTCAAGGTAAAACGTGTTTTAAGAAATTGGCAACGCTCTTTTATTTGATAACCGATTTGACAGCAGAAATTAGATTTGTGTTTAGTTTTCTTTGTCATTTCAAAATGAATGTAGATACTCACGCCAGAGCAAAGATTCCAAATTGTAGAAATTTTTTATTTGTATGAAATATTTTTATACATTTCACGTAATAGATCTGTCAATTGGCCTCCAAGATTGGGTGATTTAACCCCTCTACATTATTTTCTTTGGGAATGATTAAAGTCACTAGTCTACGTCAATAAACTAGAGACAGCTGAAATACAACATTCGCCGAATAAGAGCGGAATTATTGCGAAAAGTGTGTGAAAATTTGACATTCAGCCGAGATCGGCCACATAATTGAAATCATATTCAAACATTAATGGTATAAAATCATCTTTTCAATAAAGGCCCTTTAATTGGTATAAAAAAATTTTTTGTTGTTGTATTATTTTAATTTAAAGTTGTGAAACTTTAAAAAGAACACCTACTACATGCCTTTCTAATTTTAAGCATTATTGTAAAGTAAACTTAGATACTACAAAATACAAATCAAATATTTAATATTTTATAAAGTTCAACTAAAATCCTAATCCCAAAAATAATTAGATACAATCGATTCTTAAAAAGCTGTTTTGTTCATTAAAAACTTAAAGCATTTAATCATACAAATAAGTACAATATGTACCTTTTTGTATATTTAGATTTTTATTTTTTTACTGTTCGTATTAAACTTTTCGATATGAATTTCTTTCTTCTATAATTTAATAAGTTTTTCAAAATTAAATTGAGTACTGTTATAGTTCGTACAAAACCAAGTGGCACCGAACAAGAGAGAGTATAGATATAAGGTCACATACATATACATCATACACTCTCTCTTGCTCGGTGCCACTTGGTTTTGTACGAACTATATCACAGCATAAGTCTACAACATACTGTTATTGAGATGCATGATTAGTGATTACAGACGTAATATATTACTTACATTTAATGACTACATACAAATATTATTAAATTATGTAATATTGATAATCTATACGGATCTTCTTTTTATACACGAATGTTCTTTTTGTGCAATAGTGTAAACACTAATTGCATTGAATATGAGTAGAAAGGGACAGTCTTATTATATTATAAAAGTACCATCCTTCACACTCAGTGTATTCTAAGATTTACTACGAGTCGAAAAGAGCAAAATCTAAAATTATTAACTTCAAAAACTACTTTCAGAATCCGAAATTATACATTGGTAAAATTAATCTTCTAAATGTATCAATTAATCTAAATAACTGACGGAGAAAAGATTATCTTGAAAAATATTAAAAGAGTACTTTTTCATTCTTCTTACATTTCTTCCAAAGACCTTAAGCAATGGTCAAAATACGATGAAAATGCAATATTCATGTTATATTTATTTAAACCTTGCAAAAATGACGCCACAAATAAATCTAAATTTCGTGAGTGACTATAAACAGTAAAAACTTAAAACACGAAACTTTACTTTGACTTAAATTATTAAAATATTTTCATTCGATAATTCGGACTATAAATTCAGAACTCAAATAAATATATAACAGTCATATAAATATAATTTGAATACTTACAAATGTAAACATAATAAAATGAAAATCTTACAATTAACAGAATTATATAACTATAAATTACAGTAAATAAATAATCAATAATTTCAAATAATATACATATAATTATTTTAATTTATAGTGAGTGATTGGTTACTTATTTGCCTCATTAACAATAATTGTAAAATTCATTAACAATATAATTTATTAAACAACATATTGTAATCTTAAATCATTGAAAAAAAAAGAAATTATATCCGGGTAACCTCTATTACGAAAGTCTCCCGATCCAAAAAGGCTCATCGGGCCAATATTGGTTAAAGTCTGGTTGGAGATCGTTGAGCATCGGGATAAGCTTGGAAACTAAGATTGGCTCAATTTCTAACCAGCATCGAATGATAACATCGTTTCAGCGTTGGATGGCACATATTGGTCAAAGCCTGTTTCCCGATATTCGCTCAAGACTACGAGCAAGTAAAAAAAATAAATATGTGCTTGGTGTAAATCAAGTTCCTTTGTTCACACGGCCATTTAGCATGTCTGCATAGAGATAGGGATAAACAAAAAAACTGAAATTGCTCGGCTGGTCAACTGAAAAATTTTGCAGCTGCACGGTAAGAAATTTTTGTGGATATCACTATGTCAGTATCGGTGTGAACGTCATACTGATTTGACCATTTTGGGAATAGTAACATTAGCAATAATTGCGACGGACGAGTCGATGCAGTATGTGTGTTAGACCCATACTGATTGGCGATATCACAATACTTCTGGTGGATAGCTCTATTCAATACTGTAATATTACTTATGCTAGCATAGATACTATAGAATCTGTTTCTATACCATACCAACATTTTGGTAACCGGCATATATTTCTTACCGTGTGGAAGGAGCCATTTGGAGAGTTTGAATTCACCACTACCACTAATCAAATTGTTAAGGAATGTTAACGAAAAGATTGTGTCTCTGTTCGAAACATAGCAAACCTAGGACGAAGATTCTATGGAATCATAAAAAAATCTAATATACATAGCTAGTCGAGTTATCACAGTAATCTATGCTGACAAGATCAACGCGACGAGGAAAAAGAAACGATAAAGCATCTGCTGTGCCAACGTCTGGTATTGGAAAACCGGCGTTCTAAACTCATAAAAATCATCGTTCGTTTAGCCAAATGTTAAGAAAAGAAGAGTTAGAACGTAAATAGGTTTTTCATATAGACTAAAATTTTTAAATGTTAACATATATGTTTGTCCTTGCCTTTTGCTAGAATGCTTATCTCATACATTATAACACAAGCATAATATATATATATATTAAAATAATGTGAGGCAAAAAATCTGGGAGCAAACAAGGACATGCATATAATGACGTAGGAACTATTTTTGTCTAAAGGGAAACACAATATGCCTTAGGCTATCGAGTGAGTATCGACAACGATTACTCTCTGTAATCTAGCCTAACGTAACCTACCATTCAAAAGCTTTAATGTAATTATCAAATTTGCCATAGCACAGGTCTGAAACTAAAAAGCTGATCAATCAAATAGAACAAGCAATATAACATAATCCGAACGTAATTCTTAACGATTATAACTAGAGTTAATAAGAGCTATTATTATTATGAAAACATATAGAGTACATAATTTCATAATTTATTGTGCAAATTAACTTGCTCGAAAGAAAGAAAGGGATAGCCACATACGGTTAAAATCCACTTGCAACTAATTTTATCTGCGATCTACGTGAATCATCAAGGCGTGAAGCATCAAGCCATCCATCTATTAGAAAAAATGTATTACATATACCTACCTATCAATTACTACATTTCATAATCTAGTTTGTATCTGTCTACATTATAGACGAGTCAGCAAAGAAATATTTTTCTACATTATATTCTAGAATTTATCGTGGTGTTAGGCAGACAAATTAATATGACATCATGATGGATGTGTGAATTTCTATTTTTTATACCATGTATATATGAAATATACATAGTATATTAAGTTTAGTCCCAAGTTTGTAACGCTTAAAAATAATGATGCTAGGAAAAAAATTTTGTCATAGGTGTTCATAAAATCACCTAATTATTCCATTTCCGGTTGTCCGTCCGTCCGTCTGTGGACACGATAATTCAAAAACGAAAAAAGATATCAAGCTGAAATTTTTACAGCGTACTCAGGACGTAAAAAGTGAGTCTTGGGTCTTGGGTCCGTAAGACCCATCTTGTAAACCGATAGAGATAGAACAAAAGTTTAAATGTAAAAAATGTTCCTTATCAAAAATTTAACAACTTTTGTTTGTAACATTTTTTCGTAAACATCACTGTTTACCCGTGAAGGCGCCAATTAGGCGGAAATTTTATAATATGTACTATACTTGATTATCAGTTATGTATGTGTCACATGTTTGTATGTGTAATGTGATAAAGATATCAACACTGACTATGCATGGTATTTCAACAATTAACTCAGTCAATTGTTTGTTTTCATTTGTTTATTCATAAATATTTAAACTATTCAATAATAAAAAAAATTCTAAAATTTATTTAAACGAATAGACTCTACTTTGCGTATTCCATTCAAAATTATTAATTATTCCAAAATTACAAGTATTGGTTTTTTCGATTTTTTGGAATTTTTTTAAGGGGTACCCCTTTATACAAAATCGAAAAAATCGAGAAAATTTTTTTGTCTCTGATTTTGATAAAACTCTGTTTATAAGATAATTTTGACCCAAAAAATTCAAAAATGGTATTAATATAACGGTTAGGCAACTAGTTTCGGAGATATCGAGCCAAAATATGGGATAATGGGTGATATTTCAAAAACTATGCTTACAATCATCAAATGAATACGATTTTTGAATTTTTTGGGTCAAAATTACCTTATATACTAAGTTTTATCCAAATCAGAAAACATAAATTTTTTTCGATTTTTTGGAATTTTTTTAAGGGGTACCCCTTTACAAAAATCGAAAAAATCGAAAAAAAAATGTTGGCTCCGATTTCGATAAAACTCTGTTTATAAGGTAATTTTGACCCATAATTTACAAAAATCGTATATATATAACGATTAAGAAACTAGTTTCGGAGATATCGAGCCAAAATATGGGATAATGGGTGATATTTCAAAAACTATGCTTCCAATCATCAAATGAATACGATTTTTGAATTTTTTGGGTCAAAATTACCTTATATACTAAGTTTTATCCAAATCAGAAACCATAAATTTTTTTCGATTTTTTGGAATTTTTATGTCCATTCACACACCATAAAATTATATGTCCATAATTTTATAAATAGTGTACCGTTACCATGAAAAACGCCACCAAGAAAGCTCATCATGCACGGTACGAATAGATAATAGATGCTACCGAAGCAGTTTCGTCTCATACCAAATCTACCATTTAGAACAAAAAAGCTCTCTGGGAACTCTTGACTAAGGGTAACAAAGATTATGTCAAAATTGTTTTAAATCGATCAGCCACAAGAAATTTTTCTACTTTCTATTCAACTGGTATGGTTAACTTCGGCGATTTTCAATCTGGCAACAAGGGTTTTTAGTTTCTGGAGACCTCAAGTATATGTCTCAAACAATAGCTCTCGTTGTTCATATTTTGCACTATCAGTTCCTTCCAGAACGTGTTTTATAATTCCGTTCAATACAAGACATTAAAAGCAACGTCCTTACAGGATACATTAATTATACTCACTAAGATAAGTTATGAGTTATGTCTACCCGAAAAGAATTAACCTTTTTCCTTTCTTTGAAATTTTAAGAAAAATGTCTGTATTATTTTTGTAAGAAGATTTTAATATGACGACATACTCGGAAGAAATTTTATAAAATTTCTCGGAGATCAAAGTAGTCCTGTAAAATATGTGCATTTCTTCCCTATCTGGTCTTGCCTGGTTAAAACATGTATGTCTTCATATCAAAATCTATTGATTGAAAAATGTATCAAACTTCTTTGTCTCTATTGACTGGTCTATATTATTTAAAATAATGATTAGCATATTTAATTCGTAATACCTTCCTTTCTGGTGATGTTGTCGGTCATGTTTATACGTGACAGGAATACAAACTTCTGTGGATGTCACTACCACCATTTTTTTTAACTTATCATGTTTTAGGTCAATGTTTCTATGTCACTTTTATTCATAATGATTATATATGTATGAAAAACTTGTTTTCAACAATTATGTTACAGAAAACAAATAAAAAAAAGCACATTCACCATTTTCTTTTACATGTAATGTTATGTTTACAAAACAAATCTTATGTTATTATCCTGTGACCAAAATTTATAAACTTGTATTAACAGTGGCGCATGTTATTTGGTGATATCTCCAGAAAATTTTTCAATAAATATATTTGGTCTTAAAAAAGTTTATTTTTATTCATTTGAACAAAAACTATTTATTATTCGCTTTTCCTCGGTTGGAAAATATTATGGATTAAGTTTACAAACTATCTATAACTTGATAAAGGCAAATACCTCTAATTATAAGTTTTATCTAGTCCTATATGCAAAGGTTGCAAAGTTCATTTATTAACGAATTTTTCTTCAAGGATAATTAGTTTTACATACCAATATAAAATGCATGTTATAAGTTTCGGTAAAAACGAAAAATTTTGAAATCGTATCATCTTCACGCAGCATTTTGAAATCGTGTCGAATCCGTTGGGTTTTCAAAAAAGTTACTGCTAAATTATTTTTATAAAAGTTGCTGCTACGTTTCACTTTTTTGCAAACCCCTTGCTTAAAATATATCGTCAAAATTTACAAAACCCCTTATAATAAAAAATTTACAAAAAATGATAAATCTAAGACCAAAATTAAAACTAAATTAGCAACGGACGACAAACGTAATGATTCCTTGAAATCTCCCCTCCTTTCTCTCTCATGCCACACTTCGTCACGCAAAAGTAAAGCTCCTTTTTCTCTCCTGCTAGTATTTTATGAACAGCCCCTCTACTTAAATTTAAAGGCCACATTAACAAGGTATCTCTATTAATGTTATGCCAAAAGATATGTACTTTAACGGCAAAAATATTTAGTTGAACAAGCGTTCAATTTTCCTGATAAATAAGTTTAGAATATACTAATTCAGATAGATACCTCGGCTACAACCACAAACAATATCGATTAACAATTATTACATATTCGCGTGAAATCGAAGAGTAATAATTATACTTCGGATATAATTACGATAGTTCAAATTACTAATTATTACACAATACTCGAAATGAAATTGAATTGTAAAAATTAATAAAAGAACTATTTACACACACAATTAACACTTAAAACATTAATCGGCACTTAAAACACTTAAAAACAAAAGATTTCAACAAACAATAAACTACTGTTGACCACTTATATTGTTAGAAAATCACATTGTTTTAAGTGAAAACAAACAAAACTGTTTGTTGACCAGCATGAAAGAGAATAATGTACAGATGATTATTTGATTGAATTTTTAATAAAGGAGAAGCGTATAATGATTGTTCTTGAACGACCGCATATTGTGAAAACTATTCAATAAATTCTTAAAGTAAATAAATAAATAAATAAATATGCATGTGTGTATGTAGTGGGATCAATAAGATTAATATTTAAGGTATTTTACCATCTTTACCAACAAGTATTTAAAAAGTATAGGTGCATTCAGAAAATAATAATCAACTTAAAAGAAAATCTACTATTTTTTCGAATATGGTGGCAGTTGTCATTCCTTATTTGAATATAGCGAACAAAATGAAATTTTTCTCTGAAAGTATTAAAATGGTTCGCATTACAATTTTGATCTCTGAGCGAAAGGCTTCGATTGAATTTTTCACAAGATTCGTTGGTGATTATCAAGTGATTATTTAATCTCGATAATTATCATGATATTTATTTATACCAAGAGGCACAGAGGACTCTTGGTGTAGGTGCTAGGGACCCACTTACGGTACCCCTTTTTTGTTATTATACCTGCGTAAATATCAACTCCCTTATTCACCATGAGAACATATAACATATGGAATAAATGGTAGGTAATCTCGATAATGAAAATTTTACAGGCCCGAAGTATGGTTGAAATTATGAGTTGGTTGAGTTAATTTTGTCGGCTATAGTTCCTAAATCCTAATGAATAACAACTTTGGCATTGAAGATTTGCCTTAATCCATCTTTTACAAAGAATTCACAGATTTTTCTATTAAAAAAATATACCTATATGATTTTTTCGAACCCTGATTTCTCAACAACCAAGGGGCAAAGCATTCTAGGGGTTTTATTTGAGGTAAATATCCAAGCAATAACATGCTATAAAAAAAACATGTATGTCGGATAGAAATTTCATTTAATATTATCATTTAAAATTTTTTTCTCTGACTTGATTACAATGGATCGTTAGGATCATTGATCTTTGATTATATATGCTCAAAAAGAGTTTGGGTTGTCTCAATTTTACAGAATACATTTGTACCGTCATTTTATTTATTTACTTCCGATATAAACAGTTAACAAAATTATTTACAGTAAAAACAATGATTAGTATAAAATCACTTATACCAAAATAATGTATTTTTAACAAAGACTATTGATTTTTAAATTATTAAAAAATCACATTTTAAAAATATTTTTTCAAATTGAAAACTTTCCGTGAAATTTATGAAAGAAACGATTACGCAAGACGATCCGGTTTCTTTTTTACCAAACCTGCTTTTATCATTTCTTCTAATTATAGCTACCTAAAAATTCTAAGAGATATTATAATCCGATTTCGAATTTCAGAGTGAAAACAATTTTCAGAAGTATTATTTCACACGTTTAAATATTGGAAGTATAAGATGACTATTGAATAGCCATTTATCTTGACAAATGAACGGTTCCTATAAATAAAACAAGATTCTTGATAATAATACGTGTGTATAGAACATATGCGGTTAATGTAATTGTGAATATGGAATTATTTGTGATTAGAACGTGATTCTTTTCAATAATATGCAGTTATTACTTATTATACAGATAATTGTTGGTTAGTAATCAAGAGAAAATAAGAGAGAGAATTTAATTTATAGGTACGTACACAGAGAAGGTTTAAACTGGATTATGAATTAAAATTTTCAAATGTCAGTTTTTCTTAACTTTCAACCACTTTAAGAAATTTTTTACGTGAACATTTTACGTGAACACTCAAAATTAGTTTAAGTTTGAGAGCGTTAATTTGTAGAAGCAATTAACATTAATGAAACACATTTTATTTGCTTAAAAACCACTATTGTTCTGAAGATGACTAACAAGTCGAAATGTGAAACAAAATATTTTGATGGAAAAAATCTTAAATAAAGTAGATTTTAAGCACATAAAATGTGTTTAAATAATACTAAAAATTAGGTTTGGAGGCTTCGATTTTTACGACTTTCATTTATTACGGTTAACAAAAAATTGCATGAAATTAAAAAAGATTTTGACTCAGCTGGGATCCTAAAACCTAGTTCATTTATTAGATAATTTGACGAAAATTTTTTAAGAAAGAATGATACTTTACAAACTATGCGTCCAATCACTAAATGAACCAGATTTTTTTAGGCCAAAATCACCTTTGGACTGAGTGTTACCGAAATTCGAAATAAAGAATTTTGAAAAAGTCAAATAAATCACAAATGACTTTTTGTTTCGAAATTTGATAAAACTCGTGATATAGAATAAATTTAACTAAAAAAAAAAATCAAAAATCGGGTACGTTTGACAATTGGTCTAGTCAAATTTTACATACAATTTTTGTTTTTTTGATTTTCTTTGAAATTAAGAAATTTCCTTTGGTAGCGATTAAATCCCAAATTTAAATTTTTTTTTAAATATTAAGTTTTGGATAAAAATTACTACCTGTCTAAGTGAATGTCTCAAAAACTTTTTTCATAACAATTTCCAATTAATATATGAATTTATAATTTATGTACTTGATTTTCAAAACAATTCCCAATTGCGTGAGTACAAATATGGAATATCTCTTAGTACAAATAACACTGTTAATTTATGAGCGTTAGGATAGCGCCGGCACCCCATTGCACCTTAAAGAAAAATGGAATATGAAGTAGCCTGTATTAAATGACCGCTATGAAACGCTCAACGTAATCAATGTCAACATGCCTGCCTGTTCAATTGCATTATTGACATCAACAAAATAATAAAAATCGAACAGTGGCAGTAAAAAGAGATGAACAGACAAAATAAAAGAGACTTGATAACCTAACACAGCATTGTTAAATTTAATTATCTTCTATTTTTCATATAAAATCATCAGAAAACTAGTAGCCTACTTTTAATTATTCATTGTATGTACACAGAGCGAAATGCAAGTATAGTTGTAGAGATAATAAACTTGAGTAACAAGTGTGAATCGAATCACCCCACATAGGTTCTGTAGATAACTTCGAAAATTATAAGCCTCAATAATACAACTTTTTAGTTAACATACATTAAATTTCATGTACGGAAAATTCATAGCTAAGCATTTCTAATCTCAATAATATTTTATGCCAAAAATTTACTTTAAATTTTTGCTTCTATCCTTTTTTCCTGGGGGTATTATGAGTGGCAACTATAATGACAGACACTCAGACTACATCTGTATTTATATTTATTATTTATTATTAGCTTGGCGTGTAATTTTATAGTTCGTAATATCAATTTTGACTGAACGATTATTGGGCATCCCAATTATTATAAGAACTGTCACAGTGGGAAGGAGTAGGAAAAGTTGTGATATCTTCTCTGTCACTGCCCAGCTCTTGTCGTCAGGAGATTGAGTCAACCTTTCTTTGACGACCTTTCCGATCTAAAGTCTATGGCCGTCAAAGCACTCATGCTGTTCTCAAAGAACTCCAAATGGCTCATGCAGTAGTAGCCGGGGATGAGAAAAGGCCAAGACACTTCTTTAGTATCACAATAGACTCTATGGTCTAAGTGTGTCTCATCTAAGGACAGCTTCTTTAACCTAACCTAAAATGTTAGTCCTTGAATAGTAGAACAAAAGTCTCAATGACTACAAAGCTCAAAAAAACTAGTTTTCGAGGTATTTTACCTAGAAATTGTGAAAATCATACGTAAAACCTAATAGTTTCGAATACAGATGATGTCCCAGTTAGAGTGGTTAAAAATAAACTTGGTGTATACAATACAAACATTTTATGAAGCTTAAAATAATTTTGGAAATCCCGAATTTTAAAGTATTGAAATTTAAAAAACGATATTTTAGAATTAACATGCAATATTGTTTTAAAATGTCATATAATTGCTGTAGAATGCTAGAAAACTATGTTAATTCACCCTTACATAGAATAATGATTATGAGAAAGCATTTCCCATTGGATAAACAAAAAATAGTTCACTATTTTATTTACTAAACAAGAAACCATTCAACAATGTTCGCGAATCCTCGAATAAATATGTATAAAGTACTAAGGAATACTCGTTGTGGCGAGTACCTGGCTAGCTAATAGTCTCAAAGCTACAAAAACCAGAAGTTGATCATCTTTTATTTGAATATTATCCAAAGATGGAAGTTTATCATAATTTATTTGAGAATATTGTTTTGGCAATCTTTACGCTGTTACGTGCATATAATGCATTTAAAATAAGTCTAAATGCTACTGTAACAAATGACACTTTGGATGAACGGGAAAAAATTGTACGAGATGGCTGCGTGATTTTGCTTTGGATAAAAGCTCCATTTTTTAACCCAAAACAACTCAGCGATCTTAATGTGTGACAAGAACATCTCAGGCGCCAGGACTACAATAACTTTCGATCACACTATCAACTCACCAAGCATTTACAATGTAAACTAAACAAGATTAAGGAATGCTCTCAAACAAAAGATTCCATTGTATATAAGCACATATTTATTGGTACAGTAGAAAAGATTTTCTATCATCACTCAAGTTCACTCTGTCACAATGTATACTCAATGTCACAAAAAATGCTCGTTTTAAAACATTCTAAGTGTTACTATTATAACATAACATATAATGAGTACGCTTAGAATGTTTTAACTGTGGCACTTTTTCTGACAGTGAGTGTACATTGTTAAGAGGGTTTCATAGACACAAACACTCCTTAACAATGTCACAACCTTGATGTTATCAGCCTGATGATGTAGTTTCTATTTACTTAGGTATCACTTTTAAACAAACCTAGTCACGTATATATCTGATATACTGCGAAAATGTGACCTAAAAGCTCATATGACTTCTATAGATCAAATGAAGGCGATCGACGCTGATGGTTATTCATCAGCTTATACCATAAGGTAAAAAACACACAGGAATTGAATGTGAATATTTGGTAAGTCGCCAACATTTTGAAATAAATTGTGATTATTTTGCCAAAATGTGAATGGATGTTATAGTATTGAGTCAAGGTTTAACATTTTTCGTCGGCTCACATAACGTACCTAAGAGCACCAGTGCTGCCTGTATATAAGCTTATTATCGTTGGTTTATTTTGATGTTAATGAATAAATAAGTTGGTTTATTTTGATGTTAATTTTTGAATAAGCGCTGTAAAGTTTTTGAATCAAATGTAATGATTTTTTTGGAAATAAAAATTAATAGCGCAAAAAAAGGAATTTAATATTCTATTTCGTAATTGTTAATTTTAATATTATCTTTCAAATGAATTTTAAGACCACCACATTTCGCTTACGCTGATTACGCACGTAAAATGAATATTAATGATAAAACTACTAAGGATTTCTCTACTTTGAATTTATTTTTTTCGAAAAATACTTAATTGGCGGGTTGCTATCACTATGAAACAACCTGTATGTTGTATATTATACAAACTATGTTTGTAGATGGAGGTAAAAGGCGGAAGCGGATTTGACCGCTATTTTAATCAAAACTTATTAAATAACAACTCTTATCGGAAGGAAAAACTTCAAATAACAAAAGTTCCAAATCAAAACCTTTATGTACAAGATGTATCAAAAATTATCGTTAAGCGAAAACAACAAAGTCTTCTGTACAAATAACGTCACACAAAAAGGGAGCACTTAAAACCTACGCATACGATTTGGAATTCGGTTGTAAACCAGTTGCAATTGCAAATTGCAATCAGTCAGTGTCCGTAGTTATGAGCATTTATTTCATTTTGATTGGCTAATTAATGATAAAAAATCAGGTTTGCAACTGAAAGTTGCATCCGTGTGATTAGGTGCTAAAAAATTTCTTATCTTTAAAATACGATTGAAATATAACTTACCTTTATGTTATATTGCCACTTTGATAATGACAGAGAAGCTTCTACACGTTAAGCATTGGATGCTCCCCCGTCACTTCAGCACTTCGTACCGACTTGCCCGTACTCCTGAAACAATTATATCAGTAAAATATTAATTGTTAAAGCCTCGACAGGAAGGTTACTATAATTGGACAATTTAATTTCTGATATTATGTAAAAATTACTGCAGATCCTTTCTATAACTAACTTTCTATAACTTGTACAATAATTTATATTTGGGCCAAAAATTGCGATATTTCCTTCTTATAATAACTTCTTTACTTTGTACAAGGAAATAGAAAAATTCATTTATGCAAATTTATGAATATTAAAAACTATTAAAGTTGATTAGAATTTTATTTTAGAAAAAATTATGAAAGTTTACAATGACAATGCGTGCACAAAATGATGCAGGCAGCAAAAAATTGCATTATTTTTAGTAAAATAATTTAAAACTATTAGTATAATAATGATAATAATTATGCAAATTCATTGATTTATTTCAATAAAAATATAATTTCCAATAAAAATGCATGTGTGTGTAAAACATTTCACTTCACTGATTTCAAACTACAAGTCTGGAGTAAGTAAATTTATTCAACATAAACAAATTACATCAATTTATCAATTTAAATGCCTTAAAGCGAACCACAAGCAGTAAAGCATCTTTCTTAACATAAAAAGTTAAATTTGTTTTCTCCAAACTACTTGCCAATAGAAAATAGATATATGGTCGAGTGTTGGCGAAAGGTAGTATTTCTGTATCGAAGGTCAACAGAAAGGTGTGGCAGTGTGTTATAGATCCGTTTAATGACCCTTAGAACTATCCCATCCCCATCTAGAACAAATGAGGTTAAATGGGGTTATTTACTGAGCTATATGGGGTTATTTACCGAGAAGAACGATGTTATAAAAATGGCGGTTGGGGTTTTAAAGGGGAAATCACCTTTATCGATCTTTTCAAGGCTTTGTTCATCTTTACAACTACTTCAAATTGATCTAGAGTGTTGAAAATCGATATACAGGTTGGATTAATATCAAGAATATTTCTCTTTTAGGACTAGCCACTTCGTAGTCTCTTCCCGCATTTTCGTGTCGAAATATCACGGATTTTAGCAATTTTTCTGGTTTGGCACCTCTACAGACTCTTCAAACTAAACTCGAGAGTTGAAAATCTTAATATAAGTTGATTTAGTGTCAATGGAAATGTCTTTACAGCGTAACTCAAACTGCAAAATTATTATCATTGTTCCAAAAAAATTATCAAGAACCCTCATTATCACCCTGCCCCTAACGTAGCTGAGCGTAGCTTTTAAACTAATCCCCCTCCCACTCTTGGCCGGGCCACGTGGTTTACGAATGATCCCTGAACAGTTTTCCTTCAGAAAAATTAGCGACCAATATCCATTATTTCAGGCTACATTCAATCCTGTGCACAATATTCAGAAGCCCACACCTAATTCTTATTTTATGTTTATCATTTAATATAATATCTCGATTTATAAACGTTATTACGTATATTTATTTACATAAAATGTTTAATGAGGGGTAAATTTAACCAACTGATATTTTACATTACATTAAATCAATAAACATAAAAAATTCGTTTTAAACCTAAAAAATAAAAGTTTCACTTACAAGGAAATAAAATATGTTATAAGATATCCATGCTTTTTACGTACACTAACACAATTCGTATAAATTTTTACAAAATGTCAACAATATATCAATATACAAAAATATATCTCTCTTCCATCTGTTGTACTAAAGCTTAGAAGATGTAATAGCCCCATTAAATTAAATGAAATTTCATATGATTTACTGAAGTTAGCTTAGCTTTTTACTTGTAGAATAAAAATTTTCATATACACAGAAAAAACAAGTTTATTTCGGACAAGTCAACGATTTTCTACGTTTTTCCACAATTTTTTGCAACTTTACTCGAAAACTATGCATTTTAGAGAAAAATCCAAGGCCAGTTCTAGTTATTAGGCGTAAAATTTCCAATCGATTTGTATATATAAATTTTATATTTTCTAAAAAATCAACAACAATAAGCAATTTTCCATGGTTTTGGCTCTAACTTTCCTTTCTAACTGTGCATTTTAGAGAAAAAATACTTCGAATAAAAGTTAGTTAGAATAAAAGCATAAAATTTCTAACCGATCTGTATATTTTGATTGTTCCCAATCTTTCGCATTTTCGGAAAAATCGATATTTAAATAAATATATAAAAGGCTTACATACTTATGTTTGTACAATACGTATATAAATTTAAATATCGATTTTTCTGAAAATACGATATTGAGAACAATCAAAATATACAGGCCGGTTAGAAATTTTTGCCTTATAACTTTTATTCAAAGTATTTTTTTCTCAAAATGTACAGTTTTTAAGAAAAATGTCGAAGTAGATTTTTCAGAAAATATGAACGATCAGAAAAAGTTTATATATACCTACAAATCGATCGGAAATTATAACTTTGGACTGATTTATTTTTTCTTTAAAATGAATAGTTTTCGAGCAAATTGCAAGCAATTGTGGCAAAACTTTGCTTTTTAGGAAATCACCCATTTTCTTTCTGCGCATATAAGAATTTTTACTTTACAGGTAAAAAGCTCAAATAAGTGACATTGCTGCACCCAAAACTTCAGTTAAGTTCACCTAACTTGATAGGACTATAAAACCTTGTTTAACATTGCAGCGGTCCCAGTATAAAAAAAAACCTAAATACTGTATTCTTTCCCTGTTTATGTTGTTGAAGATATTATTAATAATATTCTAAGTCTATATTTCGATATACTTCCCCTCTCCGGGGGTAATTCACCCCGCTGATCCAACTTGAATATTTACAGAAAATTGCAGTGTAAGGTCAACGAAGGGCGAAACTCCCATGAAGGGGATTAGTATTCCCCATTCTAAGTTGGGTGATCAGTGACCCCAAAAACCCCCGAGTATACTTTTTTGGCCCATTTTGTCGAATATTTACAGAATATTGCAATTTTGGATCAGTGAGGTAAATTACTCCATGAGGGAGAGATTATATCGAAATTCGTATTTCGGAGTAGTGATCAAAGACCCCGAAAACCCTCGAGTATACGTTTCTGATCCATATTTTCAAGGTTTTAAAATTTTCAAAAATCACCTCATAAATGGAGGATTCCAACGATTGGTCTATTTGGCCCATAGCAAAAACCAAAACTTTCTCTAGCGGCAAAAAGTTAGATGAGGATTCCGATATGTGGGCGTTTAAAAAAAAACTGGCTCGATAGGTTGAGGTACAAAAAAATTCTCTATGAAATGCTAAAATGGCACGAATATATAGAACGTCAGTTGAGTTAGTTTTCGTAAGAAGCGTCGATAAAATGAAAACATTTATTTTGTAGATACATAGAGAGCTAGTAGGGTATCATTAATTTTATTAGAACTATCAGCCATTTATTTTTATCAATCTTGACCTAAAAATAGATTGAATTGATGAATGGAAAATGTACTTGCAACACGCGAAATAAAGTTATTTGTGAAAACATATCAAAAACTCAACATATAAAATATTCACATCACAACATAAAATAGAATATGAACGAAATGAAATTATCACACGCAGTAGATACATTAATTTTTATTGTTTACTTTAAATTAGTTTTTACATTACTTTCATCTAGTTCAAAAAATAAGATAATACAGTCCAGGAGGATATACCTTTAACGTTGGGATTGTGAATCATATTTTTTAATTACTTAGAGTCAGACTATATTAATTTTTATACTTTTGGATTAAAAAAATATAAGAACAAAATTTCGTTTAAAAAATTTTCTCTCTGTTGGGCAAAACTAAAACTTTTTAGGACTCTAAAGTACAATTAATTTGAAATATGATTTCAAACTTTAAATCAATCTTAAATTCTGGTGAAATTAATTTCATTTTATGGCTAAAACAAATAATTATAAATACTATAACCATTTCGCTACTTGTCACTTTTGATCCCCACTTTGGTCTCTTGTAGGCTGACTTTCGACCTCAGGAACACTTCAGACCTCAGTTTTGATAGACAAAAAAAGGCAATGATTTTTTGCAATTTTCTTAAGGGGCTTAACTTTTTGTATCTAAATTTGATAAAACGCTGAACTTAAAGTTATTTTGATCCAACAAACATATAAATCGACTTAATTTGATCATTGAATGCATAGTTTCTGAAATTTCGCCCAAAATGCATACGAAGACCGATTTTTCGAATCCATTTCCGTTAATTTCTTGGAAGCTATTAGTCCACTATCAAATAAATTGGATTTTTGTGACTTTTGAGTTCTAATTACTCTAGAAAATTTAAAAACTTCTATGTAAACCCCTACGATGTATGGGAATCTTCCTTTCGAGACAAAGGACGAATTTTATTAAGAATAATTTTTGGTCTTAAAAAATTTGTCTTATAATCCTATGGGGAACCTCACTGTATACGTCGTAAATTCCCACGTAGAGTTGTGGGGTTTTATATTGGTCTTAATCAAAGTCTGATTCCCTGATTAACCAATGTATATGGTATAATATTTTTTACATCATGCATTATGAATTTATATTCAAACCAAATGTTATATCATAATTTTAAGGAATTATTAATGGTAAAATCTTCACGCCACAAAACTATAATTACTTTTCTCAAAGTATATCTGTCTAGATATCTTTAACTAAAAGTTATAAAGTCGTAAAGTCATAAATAACAATATGTCTAGTTGGTGGATTTGAGAAATGAATATATTTATACAAAGTGGCCAGAAACAAAAGTCTAAAAATTTTACTGTTCAAAACTTTAAGTTTATAAATAAAGAAGGTGCATAAATAGGTACACTTTTGTATGTTATTAGTAGAAACACGCTTATAAAGTTAACTAAATCAGTTGTTGGCCCTGTGGTAATTCTATAGATTTTTAACTATCTGAGTACGGCCTTATTGATTATTACTACATAGAATTAAAACTGCTAAACAATATAGCTATGCATAAACACAAATTCACCAAAGCCTCCAGTTGATTGTACAGTAAAAGTAATAGGTACGATTGCATGGTATAAGTCGTATAAAGAGCTTTCAGGCAAGATAAAAATTTTGTATTCTTTATATTCAGAATATTTTTCTGTGAAACCTTTTTTGTGGAACAACTTGTACAATAAAATTAAATTGTAAACTAAAAAAAACATCTTAACTTACTCATATGACTTTGATATACAATATACAAATATGATATTTACGATAATTATAGCCTGTATATATGAAATATAGGTATGTATATATATCAAGTTTAGTCACAAGTTTGAAATGCTTAGAAATGTTGATGCTACAAATAAATTTGTAATATAGGTGTTATAATAAAATCTCCAGTCCATCTCCGTTTGTCCGTCTGTCCATCCGCCTCTTTAGCATCCGTTATCACGATGATTTAAAAACGAAAAGAAATGTCCAGCTGAAATTTTAATAGTGTTTTAAGGACGTAATGAGTTCGCAAACGTGCAACATTCGTGAATTGAGTCATGGGTCCGAAGGACTCATATTTTAAACTGTAAAAAACACAAAAAAATTTTTAACGAAAAAAGGTTCAGTATATGAAATATACAAAGGTATACTAAGTTTAGCCCCAAGTTTGTAACGCTTAAAAATATTGATGCTATGAACAAAATTTTGGTATAGGTGTTTATAAAATCACCCAATTAGACCATTTCCGGTTGTCTGTCGTCTGTCGTCTATCGTCTGTCTGTCCGTCTGTTATCACGATTAAACAAAAACGAAAGAAGATATCTAGCTGAAATTTTTATAGCGTGCTGAGGACGTAAAAAAGTGAGGTCAAGTTCGTAAATGAGCAACATAGGTCAATTGGGTCTTGTAAATCTTGTAAATCGTTAGAGATAAAACAAAAGTTTAAATGTAAAAAATGTTCCTTATAAAAAATTAAACTTTTGTTTGAAATATTTTTTCGTAAACGTCACTGTTTACCCGTGTGAGCGCAAATTATGCACAAATTGTATAGCATTATATGGGTATATCAGTTATATATATATCAGTTATATATATATATATATATATATATATATATATATATATGACATGTATGTGTGTGTAATGTGACAGTGTAATCAACACTGTCTAAACATGGTATTTCAACAATTATCTCAGTCAATTGTTTTTTTTCACTTGTTAATAAATCTAAATTTTAAAATTTAAGAGAATAATTCTATGCCAAAGAATTTGATTGTACCTACTCGAACCTAGTTCATACGAAGGAAAATAACTTGATCCCCGAATATCTCAAAAATTGTTCATTAACAAAACTTTGAACATATTGATTCTGCACAATTTTTTTCTCGTTACACTTAAATAAACTTTTCAATGCCTCCAATAAAATATTCATTTACGAATGTAAAAATATGATAAATGTACATATTGTATTTCTTTAGAGTGGAAATGGATTCTTTTTACTACAAATAATATAAAGCAGTGAATGACAACATCAAAGGAAGTTTGTGAATTAGTGACTTCTTTCGTATGTATTCATAGAGACATGTAATGTGTGCATGCATACAAAATGTGTCTATTCTAGCCTAGGATGAAATAGCGTATGGAAGAAAATTTTCCAACATAATTTTCGATTTTTTTAGACTAAACGATCGTTCTTTGACCAGACAAATACCAAGACCCTATCTATATGAATTAGGATCAAGACCAAGACCCAACTCTGCAAGACCAAAATTCACAGCAAGACTTTTACCAAACTTATGGTTGAAAATAATAATTAATGAACCCGCTAGAGAATTTTAAATGTGCTTTTTTATTATATCTGAGTTAATTTAAATATAATCAAATTAACTGAGAAGTGGAAATAATAGGTTTATTTTTATAATATCAGCATTTAATAAAAAACAAGGCTCGATTGACCAGGACGAAGACTCAACTCTGCAAGGCCAAGACTCGATTTTGAAAGACCAAGACATACTCTTGCAAGACCAAGACCAAGACTCAAACTCATAATGCAAGACGAAGACCAAGACTAAAACTAATAATGCAAGACCAATATCAAGATACAGTCGTCAAGACCAAGACAACTATAGTTTTGGTCTTAATATTGGTCTCGCTATCACAAGTTGTTGTATTAATAAAAAGAAAGTAGTCAGCTACATTTGTATGGACTTTCTGCAAATTTCCCTTTACGTAACTCGAAACCACTTAGTTCTCTTCAAAGTTAGCTGCAAACATATTACCGATCAATTTCTAGTTTTCCTCAATTTCCACCGACTTAATGGCATTTATATAATGATGTAACTAAGTTATAAGTAAAAGCAAATCAAAAAACTTTTGTCTTAAACTTTAGACTTGGTAAGAAGATTAAAAATATAATCTCAAAGATTGGAAAAAGATTTCCGTCCGCCAAAGAATTTACGTCAAGTCATCCTGTTCTATAATATGTATTAGTTTGACAAGCGTGCCGGGTATTTGTATTATGTTTACTAACTTTTAATACTATTTTCAGAAACATTATTTATAACAACAGAATTTAGTAAATTACAAATTTGAACAAGTAATGAAGATATTTCAGTATACAAAATATGTGGTACAGTATTCAAAATATCGAGTAGGTACTATCAAATAACATTTCTTAAATGTAAAAGTACATAAGTAAATAATAGTCATCCTTCATTAGCAAAATATATCCTAGTAGGCAAGATCAAGCTAACAATGCTTAAAAGTTCATCATATCAGGTATTAGTTATAATTACGTTTAAACATTTAACTTAACAAAATATGTAAACGCTAATCACCTCGGCTATAGTAGCCTTATTTTATTAAAATGATTGAGAAAAACGTAGAAAAAATTTAAATTGACTGAAAGCTACTACATCTTAGAAAGATTCAACTATCGAAGATTAAATGAAACTTCTTCAATATATTCTACTTGATTTATTTTTAAACGCTTTCTTTTTCAATGTGTTTTTTTATTACGCTTGCAAGGCTTATATTTGGAAAATATCAATAAACTAATTTGACAAAAGCAATAAAATTTGCTTCTTATTAAGTGTGTCTATAAAGATAGTAGATAAAAAAATGTTTGAAATCATAAAAATAAAATAAAATTCATGTTATATGTCAATTATATTGAAAAACAAAATATCTAACATTAGATACAGGGCAGCGACAATAATTTTCATAAAAAGTATGCTTACTTATAAACATCCGATGTTAAACATCAGAGAGAGGCAATTTAACTTTTTTTTATCGAGGAGTGAAAAAATTTCATATCAATCAAAATGGAATTTTCGCATTTGAGCCACACGAAATGGCGGTCTTGAGGTGGTGCACTAGGCTATAATAAAAAGCTGAATACAAAAACAATCCATATTTGATACGTTTTTTTGATAATTTCATTGACAATTATGACGTCGATTTAAAAAATGGTAGTACCGCCCTTGGTTGAACGAGTAAAACAGTTTTGGAAATTTTCAGTGTACTGACTATAGCTGAAGCTGAGTGGCGAGTAAGTCCTACAATGTATAATCAATTTCATGATATACACCCTCAGTATACACTATCACCCCCTTGCCTAAACAGTTTTGATAATCCTAAATGATCCAAAACCTTCTTTTTCTTTAGGAGAACCCCCAATTTATAGCGTGGCACCGTTTACATTTCAACAATATTTACGTTATTTATTCTTCTTAAAAATTTTTTAAAAGTTGTTTTATATTTGGAATACTAGGAAAAGGAAAAACCCCAACTTTGTATTTCGTTACAAAATTCGTCAGGGGTGATCAACAGGTCAATAGCGAAGCATTTTTTGATCGTATTTATTCCCCACCTACCCATGCCGCGTCAATAATAAATAAGAAGTTGATCGCATCACATTTTGCATATAAAAAGTATATCTTATGTATACAAAAGTTGGCAATCCCTGCTATAGACTATATTAATTTTTTAAATAATTTACTGAATCATTTTTCTGAAATCTCTGCTACAGACGCCCTAGTTGACAATGACAATATAAATGTGCATTTCTCTTGTCTAGTCTGATTTTTCTTTTATAAATTTATAACAATTTGTGATGTATGTTTTCCATTACGAAAATTAGTTTCTTTTTTTGTATCCACAGTAGTTTAGGATTCCGTAATAGTATGAGTGTATAAATTACGTGATTGTCAAATGCTAAGATAATTTTTTAATAACTAAATTTTCTTGGAAAATTGTGATTGGTTTGCTCAGTGTCAGTGAAAACTTTACTAGCTAAATTATTCAGTGAAAAAAGAAAACGAACATAAAGAATATGCTTTCAAATCAAAATAAAATTGAATTTCTGAGAGTATTAAAATTTGGATTATGCTCCTCGGTGCGTGACAAAATTAATTTACAATGAGTACATTAAACGAATTTTAATTTTTTCATACATTTATATAATGGCAAAATAATTGGTAAACAGAACCTACCAATTACTGGTTTCCCTTTTATTAAATTTATTTTCAAAACATAAATATACAATACAAAGTATGTAGCTTCATTATGACTAGAAAAAAACATTATTTTTCGGGAAAATACTACATCATGTGGCACTTGTTTTGACGCACCCCCCCCTCGCTTAAAATTTGAAGTTACCAGCAAGGCAACAATTAATTAGTTTATGACGGAAAATTTTTTTTTTTATTATTTGCTATTTAATTACTTTCTTATTAGAATAACAAAAAAACAAATTTTTATTAATTGTTGCCTTATTGCTAGCTTAAAAATTTCGGTCATAAAGAAAACACCGCTTGATATGCACTTTTCCCGAATAAAAATATTTCAGGCGTATCACAATAAAGCCTCCATAAGAAGTTAGAGTATTTAGAAGTTTTGTTATTCCCCCTCTCAAATCATTCAGATAAAATACACTCATAAGCGATAATGCAACCTCTCTTATGAGAGCTACAGTGTCTTTTCGAAGTTGGACTACCAATTTTGAAAAAAAGTAGACTAATAATCTAGCAAGCGACGTTAATAATTTTTTTTCTAAGTGAATGTCTTTTTGTAGTTGTACTACCAATTTTGTAAATAAAGTAGACTAATCATCTAGCAAGCGACGTGAATAATCTCTATATAATATAAATGCGAAAGTGAGCATATTTGATGATTTGATATTAAGCATAACACATGAGATATAATTTATAAAGATATATTAATAAAAAAAATTAAAAATTATAAAAATTAATTTAATTTGACATTACCATAAATTACAGATTTCTGTAAAAGTAGTCATTTGACATTAAAATAATTTACAGGTTTCTGTAAAAATAGTCAATATAAAATATTTCACGGCCATCTTTTCTGATATACTCAATGAATAATTACGACTAATTATACATTTAAAAAAATAGAAAACCATACATATATTTTACCTGTGTAAAACAATCCTTACCATTATTTCGAGTGTTATAGAAAGGAGATAAGCGAGAGCAATCTTTACTTTTAAACTCAGCGTAGCGGGTGGGTATCACTCTAGTAGTTTTCTAAATGACTTTCTTTTCTGTAAACTACGACAACGATAGCATGAGACACAAAAAATCCCTCTTTATCGATTTTTCTATTATCTATTCAAATAAAAGTTTTTAAAAATGACTGTCTCGATTCATCATAATACGAATGAATATTCATAGCTATAATCTACAATACATACATTTTAAGTATGTCTACAGATATTTATATAAAAAATCAGCAAAAAATAACAATGATTTATCGTCTACGGTAAAAATGATGAATTTAATATTTAATTTTTTAAAAAGCAAAATGAATTTTTATTAGCCGTGAACAAATAAAATAGTAATTAATTGATTCCGACAATTAATTCAATTAAAAATAACAAGCAGTCTCTTTTTATCACATAATGTTTCCGGTATAAGCTGAACAATTGAATATCTTTATTTCTTTAACAATATTTCTCAACATTTACTGATTTACATTATATCGAAAAAAAACTTAAAACTTTTTTAAAACATAAAATAATCAAAATATTCGTAATGAGCGAATCTATAGTCCGATAGGAGTTTCACGGAAAGGCAATATTTCTTCTGCTAAGGAAGTCAAGCTCTTAAGCCCAATTACTCCAAAAAAATAGAGAAGAGCACTCCCATTTGAGATAAAGGAACTCCAAAAATAATTCGATGGCAGACTACGTTAATTAGACCAATCCATATTATTACGATACTCACGTTTATTGTTGGAATTCTACCAAAAAACATTTATAAACATTTTTTTTTTTTATTAAGAAAATTGAATCTTGACGCCGTTTAAGTATACTATCGATAAAAGATTTGGATCGAGACTGACAGCAAAACTTAGTGTATAGCAAGATTCTCGATTTAGTTTTTAATTTAAGTTAAATAACTATAATAGACCGAACCGAGCGCCATAACAAAAAACCGGCACCCTATCGAAAATCTCAAAATTATAAAGTAAAAATGGCAGAAATAAATGTATAAAACCATGTTACGCCCGCAATAATTGTAAAAAATTTTTAATTTTAAAAATTTATACAAAAAAACAATTAAAAATTTGTACTAGTCTGACGGGCGTAACTTGTTTTTTTACATGTTTTTCAGCCATTTCCACTTTATAATTTTGAGGTGTTCGGTGAGCCTTTTTTTGTTATAGGCACTCGGCCTATAACCCATATAGGATTTATCAAGCACTTTCAATTTTTAATATAGTTAACCTATTAACTAAAAAATAATTTTAATCATTATATTTCGAAGTAAACGTGAATTACAATTTTCAGAGTAGTCTAGAAATGTTTTTAGTAGGATTCTAACAATTGATGCCATGGCTTCTAGGCAGAGTCCCAGCAAGCTATAGGTAAGCCTTACCAAGACTATTTTTGTTTGTATTAACCAATTTACTTCTAATTTTTATGCTTAAAACCGTTTGCCTTTATTAGTAAAGAAGTTTGTAGGACTTACGGTTTAAGCACGGATGGTTGACGCAGGTTATAAAAGTGAAAACCAAAAACAAGTTACTTGTACCACCCTTCTCCTTTTCAAGTGTCGCCACTGACTTAGTGACCCAAGGGCTAGACTAAAACAAATAATGCAACAATTTTGACCTAGTTCTCAACATGATTTTATAGTTTTCAAAGTAGGGATTTACTTTAATTTATCGGCCGTGTTTTTATATAAAATATTTTATTTATTAATTTTTCTTAAAATAACAGCTGCAATAACATTTTAATCGATAATTAAGCATTTACCTTCGCGTCTCATCATAAAAACTAACAATAATTTACATATAAAAATTAGCTGCTGATATCAAAAACAGTAGAGTTTCGTACGATATTATTTATAAACCTGAGTATTAGCTGATTGAGAGTAGACAATTGAACACAACAGCAGCCGGCATTGTAGTCAAACCGGCTGTACTACTGATACAATTTAACGGTACAAATAATATTAAAATTATCTAAAATTATTGACAAATGGATACAATTTTTGTTTTATTATTGTAAACAGTGACGCATTAACTATAAGGCGAAGAAATCCTAAAAATTTTGTTTTATTATTATAAACAGTCCCGGGGAAATGTCAAAAGAGAAAAGACAAAGGAGTAAGAGAATGACGCCAGAAGTGACCGCTAGGTCACGCAGAATGTTACTGCCTGGTGGGAAGAGAGTGGCGTTCAAGATACAATTTTCTGGCTAGACATATTCTGATTACGTCTAAAACTCTCAAAATACCAATATTTGTTGCAAGTTTCCTGTGATTGCTACTATAAGAAGTAAGAAATTTTGAAATTCAAAAGATTTAGAACTCGAAAATAGAGCACTAATTTCCCCAGTTATTGTAATGAGTTCTTTGTCACCATTTAACCTTCGACTAGAATATCCTAAAAATTCTAGACTCGAACAAAAGGAAGTAATTCAAAGTAAAGCACTAAAATAAATATAACTTGTCCTCCCATTCATAAAGAGCACATGCATGTTCAATAATGACAACTGGACTCTAAAGAAAACAAATCAGATTTCAGGTATACAGAAGGATGGAAGAGTATAAAAGGGCGGGTTCATTAGGAGTCGATAAAAAACCTAGAAAGGCTTACTTGCCAGAGCCAGATTTCAGCCAACCCTCCTCTATTACTTCAGCATTACAAATTGTGGATAATGGTTACATACAATATCAAAAGAGAAATCAGCCTAAATGAACTGTTCCAAACTGAGACCCTACAACCTACACCAGCTGGAGAAATAAAATAGATCTTTTAGATCACATAAAATATGTGTATATACTTGTACATTTATTATTATAATGGAAAAGTATCCAAGGAGAACAGCACAGCCTACTTAACAATTAAAACATTTCAATTTACACATTTTGCATAAGACTTTAAAAAAAATTAACAATAATAAAAATATCAGCAAATTTTTATAATTTATCAAAACAAGATCATAAAATTTAAAAAAAGTATTCCATTTATGTCGCAACAGCACTCCTTTTCAGATAAAATAAATGATTCATCAAAACTAATTACTTAAAAAAATATATCAATTAAAATTCAAAAACAAACACAATTTGTTCAATATCAATATTAGTAAATTAATATAAACTAATTTAACAAAAATTAATAAATATAAAATGGATATGTATGCGAAATTAATACATTATTTAATTAATTGTATCACAATTAATTTCAAAAACAATACACAACGTGGGTTTATTAAATATCAATGAACCTAGAAAGAATAACGACGGTATATGTCAATTACAGAAAGTACATCGTAATTACATTGAGATGTGTTTATATGCAGATAGTTCAGCAATAAATTTTGAAAATTTATGTCAACAAACAACTTACCGATAATAAAATTTAAATAGCTGTCAAAAAAAAATCACTTGATTCTCACTGATAATTCACACTTGTCATAACCCATGATGTACACAAATAATACACAGTAACATCACTGATTCACTGCTTCACCATTGTCTGACATCGAATGATGTAACACACAAATCAAGCCGCCAGGTTGTGTTTGAGTCGTAATCATAAAATTACACACTTACACATTCAATGTGATACAAAAAAACAGAATTTAGGACCAATTTGATAAAATATCAAGTAAATTGTCGAATTAAATACTAAAAATTTGTTCATTTATATTAAAATATACTTATTTCATCTTTTTATAAACATTTATTTGACAGTTAAAAGAGCGGCAACTTTAAAAATAATATGTTAAATTTAAATGTGGGTATTTTAGGACATGTCGATTCTGGTAAAACATCTTTAGCAAAAGTTTTAAGTCATGTTGCAAGCACAGCAGCTTTTGATAAAAATCCTCAATCACAAGAGAGAGGTATCACATTGGATTTGGGATTTAGTTCATTCAGTATTCCTATGCCTGATCATTTAAAATTGCTTACAAATTCTGATGTGCTACAATTTACACTTGTTGATTGTCCAGGACATGCCAGTTTGATTAAAACTATTATCGGTGGTGCTCAAATTATTGATTTTATGATTTTGGTGATTGATGCCGTTAAAGGAATCCAAACTCAGACAGCAGAATGTATTGTAATCGGAGAATTAACTTGTGATAAAATGATGGTTGTGCTTAACAAAATTGATATGATTGATGAAGCAAAAAGAACAACAGCTTTGGAAAAGGTGGGTGACCAAATTTTTAACCCTCTAGCATAAAAAAGTTAGTTGGTTCTACTAAAATTTTTTATTAGTCGCCAAAGATAATGACTGAATATTGGTCTAAATTCATTTCTCGAAAGAAGAAATTTATCGAAGAAGATAACTTTTTTATGATGTGATATAAGATATTTCAGATCAAATTGAGTTTAGAATTTAGACATTTATTATTGTAACAAAGTTTGGGTGTATTAAAACATATGCTATTGGTTCAAAATTAAAAGTTTTAGTAGAATTTAAAGTCTTTTAATAATTGGGAAAAATTAGGGCCCTTTTCCGGTCCTACTAAATACTGTACTCATTGATTTAAGGATGTATTTTTGTTATTATTACCTTTTGGCTTTTCAAGCTTTAATTATTGAAGAATTAGTTCTTAATTGACTTTTAAGCCCAAGCAACCAAAGAGCTGAAATGCATACTTCGCTTAATTTTTAATATGAGTATACGGCCCATAAATTTGGCCACGGTTTTGAAGTCGTTGAAACCTAAGAAACTCAAGTTATACTAATTTATTCTTGTTACATATAACGTCCTAAAATATCCGCCGCCCATGAACTGCTGACAATAATACTCCTTTTTTCACTAAACATAAAAACATGAATACGAAATTTTAAAAAACCTGTATCAACCATTAAAAACTTTCAATCAAAAACTTCCTGTAATTGAAAGTATGTTGATTTGTGGTGACATCAAAAATCTAAATAATTAGTGTATGGGCTGATTTCTTTTAGAATCGAATTTAATACTCACTTTTTTATGTCCGTTCAAAGACATTTCTTCCTTAAACTCTTTTTTTAAAGCTAGTAAATTGAATTCGAATTTAATTATTTTCAGATTAAGAAAAAAATCTACAGCACTTTACAACAGACAAAATTTAAAAATGCACCAATTGTCGATGTAGCTGTACAACCTAGTGCAAATGTAAATTTAAAACCAATTGGTCTTGATAAACTCATTGAAACGCTATCAAATTTTTCTTTCGTTCCTTCTAGAAATAAAGACGAACCATTTTTGTTTGCTGTGGATCATTGTTTTGGCATAAAAGGTCAAGGAACTGTCATGACTGGAACCGTTTTACAAGGAAAAGTTGCTATCAATGATGTAAGTCCTGATAATAAATTATCGACGAACGACGAATAATTTATTTTAATATATATAATATTATTTAAAAAAATCCTTTTTAGATTATTGAAGTCCCGCATTTACAAATAACAAGAAAAGTGAAATCACTGCAAATGTTCAAACGACCTATTCAAACCGCAATACAAGGAGATCGTCTTGGAATATGTGTCACACAATTTGACTCCAGTAAAATGGAACGTAGTATAATTTCGAGTCCAAAACTTCTAAGTCTTGCTTATTGTTGTCTAATTCAAATGAATCGAATAAAGTATTTTAAATCCAAAATAAAATCAAAATCCAATTTTCATATTACAATTGGGCATGATACGGTAATGGCTACAATTACCTTATTTAGTTCCCACGAATCTCAAACATTCAATTTTGCAAATGAATACCAATATGAAGAGGAATTTGAGCAAGAAGAACCTGAAAAACTTAAATATTATTTTGCTCTTTTAGAATTCAAACATCCAGTTTATGTGTTATCCAAAACTTTACTTATTGGATCCAAATTAGATATGGATATACATGGAAATGCATGTAGATTAGCTTTTTGGGGAAATTTACTAGAATTTTCGGATAATAAGGATTATAAAGCAGAGTTTTTCCCTAAATTAAAGATATTTAAAACTAAAAAGAAGGTGGGTGCCATAGATAGATTTATTAATAAAAAAGAAATTATTGTAAAAAATTTATTTAATAAAAATTCAAACGTTTCAAATTTTCTTGGATTAAATATAATGTTAAGTACAGGGGAATTAGGAAAAATTGAATCGATATTTGGACAATCAACCAATGGTAAAGTTAAAGTAACATTTTCTGATGACTTAAAGGAAGATACTTGTTTACGTTTAAGTAAAAATAAAGGTCGTATAGTTGAGACAGAAAAAAATATAAATGTTTTATTAGAATTTAAAAAGTATATTTTTGATTCTACAAACAAAATTATTCAATAGTATACAAATTTTCTTTTTTAAATTAAGAATTTTTAATTTTGTTAAGTTTACAATAAATAACAGAAACGAAATCAGTCTAAATAAAAAATTATTTATGTATCCCAATAAAATTTCTAATTACAAGTATGAAATTTTTGACGTCCAGTACTTCATTTAATATGCCCCAAACACATTATTTAAATTGAATATTTTTTTTCAAAAATCAGAAATCATGAATTAACTATACTAGCATACTATTTATTTCATGATTTCTTAATAGCCTCTTTTTTAATTAGCCTCTCCGGCTCTTAATTTTATATTAATTGATAAAAATTATGATGGGTTGGAAATAACACATGAGGAGTACAGAACATCAATGTCTGATACCTACCTACTCGGGGCATAGAAAACATCATCTCTTATTGTAGTATTATTAAAAACTATAACTACAATAATCTCTGTATTTGCAAGTGTGCGTTTAGCAATTTTAATAAAATTAAAAATGTTTTCAATCATTTTCTTTTTTAATTACTCAACAATTTTCTAAATAAAATATTGGATGTCAATTTTTCTAAATGAATAAAATTGTTAAATTATTTTTCTTAAATTAACTTGATTAGTTACTGACATAAATGCATTGTTTTATACTATATATAAGGTCCAAACTCAACCAGTAATTCATAATTCAGAAATAGCTCCATTCTGCTACATAATTAGATTCATTTACAAATTTTCAATTTCGAATTTGTTCGAGCAAAAATAATTTTTAATTTGTATTGTCAAACCTGAATAATTGGAATCGAAAAAATTTTAATTTCATTGGCAGCTGTATCTTATCTACTGAGTTTCTCAATTGACTAAGTCTGCAAAACAAACACATATTGAAAGATTTTTTATTTGAATCTGTTTGTTTGTTTGTTTTGAAACTGATCTCACATACTTTTTGCAAAATTGATCATGAAAATTCCATATTTAAGGGTAATCTATGGAACCGTCCAAATTGAAATTTTAGATATAAAGTATTGAATAGGTAAGTTTTCCATAATAAAAATTTTTCTTAAGCGCTCAACTCCAATCAAATAAATATTCGAAAAGAGCTCGGCAATTTTTGCTTGGTTTTAAGCCCGTTGTGGGAGAAGAATAATTATAACAAACAAATTATTCAACCTTTTGTTACGCTTTAGACCGAAGTCTCTCTTATACAGGTTTGACTGCATTGCAACATTAAGTCGATAAATATTAATATAGCTAATTGGAGCTACGGTAAAATTATTATCAACATACTTCTTAAAAATATAAATTTTCCTAAAATCTATTACACTGAAAAATAATAATATTTTTATTGAATTATATATCTTATACATCTTTGATATTTCTATCTACGATAATTATTTTATAGATTTAATACTAAATATCAGTTTCATTTATTTGGATCCAATTTTTCAAGAAACAGTTAAAATATATTAAAAATAATTATTAAGATAAAATGTAAAAATAAATTATGGCAAAAATAATGATGTAGATTCGAGTTCCTGTGGATCCAAAACAGGAGTAGGGAAATTTTATCCAGTTTGTTGACGATTATATTTCAGCAGGATTTTGACTGATCTATCAGCATTTGTTTTAATAAATTGTTAACACTTTTTTGTACATCGTAAAAACGAGTTTATAAATTTCAAAACATTAAACCATTTCTTTCTAACGTCGCTTACCACAAACAATTTCTAACAGATGCATCAGTAAAGATGTTGCACATAAAAAATATTCGAATGCATTTTCAATTCCTTTTGAATCCCAAAAAATGAAAAGAAAATACAGTAATTAAAAAAATCTGAAAATTTTAACAATTAATTGAAAAATCGGATGGTAGAGTGCAATTGAAATAATATTTGTACATTCAACTAAAAATATTTAATCATTTTCTTTCTCTGTTTAGCTAATCAAATATAACTTTAATATGAAATTCAAAATAGTTTGGTACAAACTGGAAAATACAATAGACTGGTTGGAAATATTATCTTAATTTCTGATCAATCTATGTCCAATAACATACTAAAATTCATCAAATGTATGAAAACAATCAACGCCAAAGCAATATATCTATAACAATTTAAGAAATTAACAGTATTTTATCGAAAGGATGATTGGCGCTGAGTTATCATAAAAATGACGATCATTTAACTAAGAAAATATGTTCTACGATGGCACAGGGTAGTTTCTTAGAACAGTTCAACAATATGCTTTTAACATCGTTCACGAACATATCCACAACGAATTCTTTCAACTTAATTCTTATCTATCATTGGTTTAGTTAAATTTTGCTATACCGCAATATTTAATCTGACTAATAATTATCAGTAGGAAGAAGAACTGCATAAATTCTATTATTAGAGTCTGATTTCACATCAAACCTCACTTTGGTTTTTATAATTTTCCACTTAAGTAAATAAATTCTTATATTTTAGGTTTAAATCATAATACAGATATACACCAAAATAATTATAAAATTAGCACCACTCATAATCTAATAGAAAATAGTCTTTTTCTAACAATAAATCGGTTATAGGGGCTTAAGTACGGACATTCAATCCCAAATACTAGCTTAGCTTTGATCTATGATAAAAATAGTCCAATGATCTGTATGAAATCATGATTGTTTATTGGAAAATCTATTTCTGAATTATTATGATTTCATTAAATTCATTGGATATTTCTATACCATACAATAAAGCTAAATTAATTTCTATACTTGATCACAAACACTTAAGCCTGAGCTTGAATGAGCCATGTCGATTCGTCAAATCTCTGGAATCTATACATTAATTTTAAAGTCTTTAAATATTTTACATCTATGGACATTTAAATCTCAAATTCTTACAAGTGTTGTTGGTAGGCGTACATAATAGAAAAGTTTATAGATTTGATGAGTCGTCTTGGTTTGTTTAAAATTGAAACCAATCTGGAATAGCTTCATCATTTTTATTACATATAACTGCTTTTATCACTTTAATCTGCGAGTAGAAAAAAACTAGTACGTTTAAAATTAAGCATGTAGTTGAAATTTTAAGAATTAAAAACAAAGAATATGATCAATGAGTTCAAGATGATTTAATGAGTTCTAATATAATATAAAAATATGTCTTTTAAAATTATTATTTTTTCTTCGGACTTTAGACAAAAATCATTTAACCCAAAAATAGTAACTTTGGGCGAATTCATTAAATTATTAAATTCTATTGATGTAGTCAAATAGTGCTTAATTCGAGTTGCATTTTAGAAAATAACAATTGAAATATATTTTGTTAAATCGTTTAAGATTTGTGAGTTATTATTCAAACCGAACCCAATCAATTCAAAATTGCACAATAAACATGTACTTCAATCACTGAAAGAAGTTGCTATTGATGATTTAAAGAATGAAAATCAATCTCAAAAGCATTTTAAATTTGATGTACGAATATTTTAAGCGAATTCAAAATTCTTAAATAAAAGCTGACCACATTTTAATAAACGATGGAATAAATGCATACATTATTTCACTGTCTAGCGGTAGCATAAAAAATGACTTCAGTGTAATTGCTCAGCACAAACTGTGTAATTTAGGTAAATAATGGCTGCTTCTTGCTGATACGATCGCAAAATTATCGGAAAGGATTTGTGGCATTCAATACGAGAATTAATTATTAAACAAATTCAGTCTTCACAATCATCACATTTAAAATAGCTATAAATAAATGATTTAATTCATCAATTTTCATATTAACTTAAGAGCTTTTTCATTGAAAGTCACCGACAGTGTTATGACGTATCAGAAAGCGGTAGGAATGCAGGAAATAGAACTGGAAACTCGTTTTAAAATTATATTACGTGAGACAGCTTACAAGTATACGATCAATCATATTACAAATATATCATAATCATTATCGTAATCTAAACATTATACCCCAGTAAATTTTTCAACATATACTTCAGAAACAAACACATAGTTTCCGGTCCTATTTAAATGTTTTTGCACTTGTAAAAAACTTAATAGATTTCATATTGAAATAAATCAGAAATTCCGTTTCATTCCTATTGTCGATGAAATCCGCGATTTATTTCTTTCGAGATTTTAACATTTTAAATACCTTTAAATGCTGCTCTGAATTAACTTTTCCCCAAATCCTATTCATTTTCTTTATTGTGTTATTTTTGATTGGATTTACCAAAAGAATCTTAAATTTGAGTTTTTTTAATGTAGATTTGAGCTTATTTTTACTTAAGTGATGGTTTCTTTTGAACGAAATCTGTTTGCAGTAATTTCTGTTATAAGAAGCTGATATCTTAAAATTATACTACAATTTTATATAAATATTTTTTTTTATCACGTATTATATTTGTACAATCGTAAAAAATTTAACAACATTTATTGCAAGAAGTAAAAACGAATTTTAATTTATATAAATAATGATTTTTCGCGTTAGTTTATGATGTAAAACAGGTGATAGACGTATTTTAAAAATTAGTAGTTAACGTCTGTAGTTTTTCGTTGTAGTATTTTTTGAAAATTTGAAAATTAACGTTGTGTTTCAATAGAATGGCATAATTCAAAATTTTGGACGTATTATTTTAAACATGTTAATAGTACATTTAATAGTAAATCAAATACATAACGCTTAAACAATTCAGAATATTGCAAATAAGTTACTTTCGTTATCTGAAGTCGTAAATAAATTTTGACTTTCTTTTCATATGTAATTAAAATTTTTTAATAAATGTTCAGAAGATAGAAAAGCTTAATCAAGTAGTAAATATGTGATTTACTATCTCTCTTCGCACATTTGTATTTTAAAAGAAACACAAAATTGAATAATTACTTAGACATCGTGTCGACTAGACCAATATTTTTTTCAAATGTTTGTAAAATAAAATGAAATCAGATGACATAATTTATGCAAACAGTTTTTCGAAAATGTTTGCAGTTTTGAATTACCTATTGATACACGATTAAGATTATAATTTTTCTTAAATAATAGTTTATGTGTAATGTCTACTATTTTTTTCTATGTGTAGAATTTAGATCATTATTTATATAAACTATTTAATGAAATAAACAAATATACACAATTTAAAAATTAACTAAATCACATTATAATAAATAAAATTATCACGATAATTAAAATTATTGATAAAACTGCAATAGCTATCCACTGACGACGATCTAAAACAAGAGAAAAATATTTCATTATAAAATGATATTGCAACACTTGCTACCAATATCTTTCGCTATCTTTAGCTACTGTTATATCTTAAGCTTCAGATTGCGATTCTACAAGATTGGCAGAAAAAATTTTATAGGTCAAATAAATATAACGCATAACGCAACGTCTTGTAACGAAGATTATCGAGGCATTTACTTTGTACCTATAGCTATAATTGCCAAACGCAATAAGTGAAATTTATTAATATAATTCTAAATCATAACCACCATGGCATATTAAAACAAAACTTTACATATTTATAATTTTATCTTTAAATTTTTACCTAATCAAACTGTAAAAAAATAGATAAAATATTATCCAACATCTTTTCATATGTTACACTTTTTGACGCATTATTATTTTTTTATCTTCTTTTTTTGTAGAAGCTATTTAAAAATCGAATTCCGTGGCATTGCTAGTTAAAATACGAAAATCAGGTTTATTTCTGCGAAATTTGCGAATTAAATAAAAAACTATATTAGTATTTTAAAAATCGATACCTACCATTAGACATATGTAAAACTTTTGCCACTTTTTTCATTGCAGTATCCATTTTAGATTCTGTATTCTCCATTTCATGGCCAAATTCATCCAACATTCTTTAAAAAAGAAAAATATTTTTAACAAAATTTAGAATAATGTGAAATATTAAATACTTACCCAGCTTGTTCATCAATCTCAATTCCAATTTGCCGGGAAACAGTTTTCAAAGAACCTAAACTTTCACTAATAACTTCGAGCTGTTCATCTTGCATACGTGTCATATGCTGTTGTTGAGATAATGTTTCCCCCAAAAACTGTCTTTGTGGACTGTCCAATTCATTTTCTAATTTTGAATATTTTGTTGTTCCATGACTTATAGGAACTCTGGCCGGACTGTCTAGTAACGGCTGAAATTAATTAATGATAATAAATTGAAAATGTGCGATAAATGAAATACTTTAAACTATTAACATTTAAAACAGAAGTTCCTCATTATAAAGTAAATTTTAAAAAAAAGTTATTTTTTTCTTGGATAATACTTTTGTTTTCGGAATTTGATAAAACTCGGCTTGCAGAGTAATTTAGATCCAAAAAATACAAAATTGGGTTCATTTGATGATTGGACGAGTATTTTCCATGGTACTGTCTAAAACATTGCAGACCCCTGGATTTTGGAGACATTTTAACTTCTATGATGTCCCATAGAGTGACTGCAAACGTTTAATGGAGCCCTTTCAAGTTCTATCAGGGGTTTTAAGAGACTGAACGTACACTATGATGTGAACCATAGAACATTATGGTCTTGTACCATAGATAGTACTGTATTAATAAAATATAAATCTAAGTTTTTTTATAGTTTAATATTTCAGTTAAAATACTATGTTTAGGAATGGTACTATAAAATGAGACTATTTTTATTATTCTATTTATATAAAATATAAATTGTGATTCAAGGTACAGCACTCTACTTTCGCATAGTTTAGTATGATTCAATAACATATTTACCTGTCTAGCAGTACGATCACGATCACGATTCCTGTTGATATTCATCCTATCTTTCATATTCTAAAAAAACAACATAATCCAATATTATTACATTTTCAATTAAAAATTATTATTTATTAGCAAGAAAACAATAAAAGTGTTTATAATCAAATATGTTTTATTAAAATCCACATTATTCACTATTATCTGTCAAATATAATTGTCAATATACCTCAAAATATTATTCGTAGAGTGCAGCACTGCCTATACTACAATTACGCGTCTTATTTAAAATAATAGTTAACTCACCTTTACTTCGTTACGTGTGTTATCAATAAATGTTCGCCTTGATGTTAATTCTTTATTGTCTATTTTGAATTTTGTTGGATTTTTTTCTACGATTCGTATACAATAGTTAAGAAATAATTTTGTACTATATAGAACTAGCGCAATATTTTTGTTCATAACGTATTTATAAAGTTATATAACAAAATATAAATATTTTAATGGTACAAATTATACCATTAAAACTTTTGATAATCCTTTCAGTAAAAAATTTAATTTAAAAGTAAATGTATAGGTAAGTTTTACCTTGCAAAAGGTAAAAGAAAGTTTTTTTGGTTGAGCTGTTAAGTATGATCTATTAACATAAATAATTTCAAAATTTACTTTTTAGCACTGCGAAGAAATAATTTACACAAGCTGCAAAATCAGAATATTCGCCTAAATCAAAGCTTTCGTGATATTCGAAGGAAAAAAATTTTCTATCGAGTTTTTGCGACTTTTTGAGCGGGAAAAATGTATTATTGAAACAATTCTTTGTTTTCAATGTTAAATTATTTATAATTATCAGAGAATTAATTAATTATCTTTGATTATTCTTAACAAATTTTCATAAAATGCGTATTTAAAAAAAATATAATTCCCGGTATTCGGTACTCGTATATACATAAATTATTGGCAAACCATAGTATAAATTTTATACGAGTTATTAACAATGCATGTAAAATTTGAAACATGATTATGTATATTTTAAAATATTATAATGACGGTTTTTTCTTGGCCTTCAAAATTATATTAATTGCAATAATTATTTTGTAGATAAACCTTATTCGATTATTACTTCATAAATAGTTAAAACTGCATAAATACGTTTTTGAATTAAATTAAACTATGTGAATTAAAGGATATCAATTGTGTCTTCAAGATCTTCTAAATCCCATTCAATACTTCGTACAGCGTTTTTCAACTCAGTATTCGTCCACTCAACTTCATCTTTTGAAACGGTTAATACTTCGCCATCTTGCAATTCAATCCAACGTAAATATAGTCCACGTGCTTGATTTAGAGCTTTAAATACCTCACTGTATGTAAAAAAAAAAATAAAATTAAAAAAAATTTCTCTCCGGCGGGGAATCGAACCCCGGTCTCCCGCGTGACAGGCGGGGATACTGACCACTATACTACCGAAGACTTGATTACATGATAAAAATAATAAAATAAGTATTAACGTGTTATCAATACTTTTCAAATATTTGAAATTTTTTAATCGATTTGAATAACAAAATAAGTTATTTAATATTTATCAACATTTTGATTAGGAATTTAATTTTGTTTATAAATAAATGCAAATTATGAAGTATTTTTTAGAAATTAAATATAAAACAATAGATAAGTGCAACAACTATTCTCTATATTACTACTTAATTATGGGGAGATGAGTAGTACATTCCTAGATAAGATTTCCTCAAGACTCAAATTATTATTTTGTTATCTTATTAAAAATACCTCCTTCTTAATATATAAAAGAAAGTCGAGTTAGTTACACACCGTTTAAAACTCAAGAACGGCTGCACCGATTTTGTTGACCCTGATCAAAGGGTAGAATTACTTATTCGTTTTAAAAATTATTTCGTCTATATAATGCTATATTGTCAGTAAATATAACATAGGCTATTAAAAAATTAGGGTGCCGCAACAAAAAATTAAAATCCATGTAATTGTGAACAAAAGAGGAGACAGGTGAAGACAGGGGGAATAACGGCTATATCGTGGTAACCTTTATAGGTACTTTTAAAGTTGAAATTGCCCAGTGAAGCGGGTACGTAACTACAAATATTTATTATTTACTGAACCTAACATTTTTACTGAAAATAATTGAATATGAGTTTTAGAAAGAGACTATTCGTGTTTTTATTAGGAACAAAAAAGTGTTAGTAATTTGAGGTTTTCTGTTATATACAGACAGATTTAAAATAAGAGTTCTTCACTGAAAGAACTAATTCTTGGCATCAAAACAATATAAGAAATGCGTATAAACATGGGCTTGAATACACCTCGCTTCAGAGTTACAAATTTGGCGGACCATGAAGATTTTTACCTAATCCATTAGGTTTTCTTTTACTAACTACAGAGGGTGCAAATTGTTCAAAATCGACTAGAGATAGATCAAAACTTAGAAGGGCAAAAATATTTCTCGTAAAAATAGCAACATCTTTTTTTGCTCAAAACATTTTTTCGAAAAATCAACGAGTTCGATAATAAAACTGAAATGAAAATTTTTTTTACGTACATATAATTTCTTAATACTAACATAACTATCTTGATGAACAAACGAAGAACCATCATCAAACAAATTATTTTTAGTAAACCAAATTGTTTACAAAAATATTTAAATAAGCGCAACCTGAGTTAAGTATTTTCAAAATCATAATTTATATTTGAAAGAATTAAAAATAGAAAGAGTAACAGCTGTTGTTTTATGTTTTTTTAATATTAAATATCAGCTGGAACATCTTTATTTTACACTGAATAATAATCATATTTGTAGATACTAGAGTATAGGTTCTCGTTTGTGTTCTAGTTTCTTTAATACAATTATGTACAAATAAAGGTGACTAAAAACAGGCATGTACTCAAATAAATTCAATATTTTAATATACCGTAATCACTCGAGATATACGGGAAAAATCTGCGTGAGATGTCTGTATCTACGGGGTCAGCAATTTTAATCTATACACCTAAATATCTCGTTTTGTAGTTAACCATTCAAAAAATAACTTAAACAAAAGTTGCAGAGTTTGATGGGGGGCATCATGTTCTGATATCGGATTGGATCTAGTTATTCGGGTTTCTTTAATAGCCAATTTAGATTCTAAACAGTAAAATACAGAATAACACTTTAAATTAGAAAGTTGCTCCTCATAAAGAAACTAACAATTTTTGTTTAAAACATTTTTTTTGAAAAACGTTAGCTTTCGGAAGAAAGCGACTTATTGCATTTAATCGAAATAAAATATGCTTAAAGTTTATCGATAATTGTAGATCAAAGTCATGGACATAGGCGAATGTCCTCTATTGTCCGTGTTAGCGTGTTTCTTTCGATTAAATGTAATAATGATTATGAATATTTCTAAGTCACATTTCCTCTGAAAGCTAACGTTTTTCGAAAAAATGTTTAAAACAAAAATTGACAGTTTTTTTTATGAAGATTAACTTTGTAATTTAAAGTGTTATTCTATCGTTTACCGTTTAGGATCTAAATTGGCTATTAAAGAAACCCGAAGAACTAGATTCAATCCGATGTCAAAACATGATGCCCATATCAAACTCTGCAACTTTTGTTAGAGTAATTTTTTGATTGGCTAAAGGAGGAAAATATAAGATGCAAAAAAACTGTATGTTTGTTACAAAATAATCAAGAGGTCATAGTTTGCAGGAAAAGTATTGTGATAATCATGAAATTATCATAAGGTCATAATATGCAGAAAAATGTTTATTATATGGCGATAATTTGAAGTAATCACGAGACAAAGCTTGACAAAGTTTTAATTAATAAAAACAAAACGCCGCATTTTTAAAAACAATAGTTTAATTGTTGTATTCTTTTTTGTCCAAATTCTCATTAAAATCATCATAATTTATTGTACATTGGACGCGAACAAGATCCCGAATGTAAAAACAATTTTTGCGCACATGAAATCAGCACCCAAACTGATTTTAAAAAAAACATTTTACGGATTGAAAAGTTTTAAAGTTAGACTCTAAAAATTTTTTAAATCCAAATTCATTTAGCTACGAATTTTTGTAATTTTATTTATATTACATTGACTTTATAAATGATTCTTCTATTGAAATTTAACTTAATCCTCCTCTACAAAAAATGTTTATTGTTAATCCTTCGATGCTCCATTTCATGAGTATTTGATGAAATAAGTAACACTTATCGTCCGTTTATAACTAACAAAAATTCCTTTTATAGGTGAACTGATTTATAATAAAAGTTTAATGAAAAACAATTTAAGCTTAATTTGAGTACTCTACGATCCCTAGAAGGGGAGGTATAAGCGAAAAAAAAACCCCGAGAAAAACCCCCGTTTTTTCGGATGCCGAACCCTAAACTCGCACTTGAAATGTATCTAAGAACACTCTCCATTAAATTACTCTTTTCCTTAGAGCCTTCTCTAAACTGAACCGATTTTGAGGATCATCGCCTACTTTTTAGTTGTTTCGAATACGGAACCCTAAGATCGATATTGAAACATAGCTAACAACACTCCCCATTAAATTACCTTTCAAACGAAATAAAAAAAAATCAAAATCAGTTCATCTGTTTAGGTCCTATAATGCCACAGACAGACAGACAGACACTCCTTATTTTAGTTCGGGGGTTAAAAATGTTCTCTTGTTTATAAATTGTTCAAAAAACCAAAGAAGTCGATGCCTGATCAAAGCAAAACAATATTTCGCGAATTCCTGAGAAAGTTTTGCATAGGTACGTTAAATTTTTTTTCAACTTTGTCAGGCAAAATTTTCCTTGGATACCGGACTATTTTAATTTAGTTTTTTTTTCGTTGGAGGTGACTAAGGTTTGTTAACTTTGATGTTTATATTATTTTCGTCGGTACTAAACATCAATATACTTTGCAGTTTATTGATGTTTAGTACCGACGGAAACAATAACTAATTCGATGGATATTCATAAAATATATATGAATTACATAAAATAAAAAATATCAGTAGATATCTAACTCAATTTACAATTTGATTTTCATTTCAGTAGCTATCTAAGGTATCGTGACACAAGTCAATTAACTCAAAGTCAATCAAAATTCATACAACACGAAATACTTTTAAAATTATGAAATCAGGAACTTCATCAATGATATAAAGTATTACGAAATAATGTGTAACAAATTTTTTACGACCTTTTATAAATTTTTTTAACAATATCAAACACCAATGAAATCAAATACATACCTAACCTGAAGGTTTCGATTGCATCATTTTTACGATTGACGATACCTAAGTTTTAAATTCCTTTAAAACTCCCGGGACACTTGGTTTGTCCAAACCGACAGATATATAGGTACATGTTATAGAAATTTTCGTTTTTCATTTGGTTTACTATTATTTAAAGACTAAAAACGTACCTATATTGATCTTGGCAATTCATATTGCATGGAAATACATATCTTTGTTGTGAAAATTCAATAAAAACCACGTATTATTTGACCACAGTTTCACAATTTGCTACAGTGTTTGGTTTTAAATAAACTATTTACCACGTATATAGATTGATTGAAATATATTTTTTAATTTTTTGCTGATAAGATAAAACTACAATTATTTAGAATTTTATAAAAAAATGTTTAATAATAAACTGACTGTAAACCATAATATAAACAGATTCTGTTCGGTTGGAGAAAGTATACAAAATAATTATTAATAATTACATCGTTCAATAACCTTTTTAGTGTTTATATTATTAAAAAAATTACATACTAATACATTTGATTCAATAATTATTTTGAAAAAATAAAAATGCAATTAGAATTGACCATAATAATATATAATTATGTTAGGTCTATCTACTCAAATATATGCAAATGAGATTACACGTTAATAGGGTACACAACAATGCTTAGAACATACAATGAATTTGAATAATTAAAACAAATAAATATTTACTCACTCTTTAACAACAAAAAAGGGATCTTCAAGCGTCATGTCAAAATTTTATAATCGGCTGAAAGCCTTGCAAATATGCCTTTTTACATTGAACAATAATCATGTGGAAAAACTAAGTATATTTCACATTGTTTAATTAACACGCAGGTGAAAAAATAATACATTTAATTGATGAATAGTTTAATTACATTTATAAAATAGTTTTATTTACACTTGACTTTCATTTAAAACGTTACTTTCGTAATACAAATATAATGAAGGTATTGACTAATCAATGCAATTTAATATAACATATACATATCGCATATATTCACATATACACAGAAAATATTTTCATACTGTCATTTCAATTGTATTGTACAGTAAAAATTTGATTTATGACAAACAGATGGCACTGTTTATAGATGCCTTCAATTGTTTTTATATTGCGTTTCTTTTTTTATTAACAACTGCAAACTGATCAGTATGTTTTAACTAAATTTTAATTTTCATTACGATGGATTTTGATAACGTCATCGTGCTAGGCAGCATGCTAGTGTTCGTTAATAAAGATAGTACGCAAGAATTACGAGTGCTGCGTACTGCCATTGTATTGCAGTGGTGAAAATTTCAAATAATCATGGATAGAAATTCAAACGATAAGGATAATCAGTTTGTTAATTTCTATTTGTATAGTGATTTAACCATTGAAATTTCTATCTGTAGTTTTAAAATTAGATACTTCCCTCTTCTTGAACTAGAATACTGGGGCTACAAAAATACAATTTTGAAATACCTATATTTTTGGTATTTGGGTGCATTCAGAAAACTTTTTCGATCAGTCAATTTTCAATTCACTTCACCTCCATGACACGTTCCCCGTTTTTGTGTGCTTTTATCCATAATTACGTGAAGCTACTTCAAAATTGATCTTTTCCTCACTGCATGACACCACTTTTTATCCGATCTTTGTGACCAGTGCTTGAGTTAAAATCATGGATATTGGAATATTTTAAAAGTTAAAATGAAAATAATTTTTATTCCTAAATATATAATCTACAAAACAAGTAGACGTATAGTCTGTATATGATTTCGTAACTGTGGTATTATCAGATATTTCTATGTCCGGATTGTAGTTAAATTTATCTCTATCTACAGGAATTTATAGAAAAAATATTACTTTTATGATTAACTATTTGAATCTGTTAACAATAAAAACTTATTTTCGTGAACAGTTTGAAGAGTCATATTTAACAATCATACATACTTTAATTTTGCACGTAAAATTGTGTTAGAACTAAACTTAGTTAAAGAATTTAAATTTTATATTAAATAAAGTTAGAATTTGTAAATTTAAATTTGAAATAAGGTTCAATTTGTTTAATCTATTAAAAGTTTAATATGTATACATTTTTAGCTTTATAATAACAAAAAGTTTACGAAGCGAGCGCCATTTTTTAAATACCTGATATGAGTTTGCGCTATCTATCTTAACCTAAATAATTTTCTGTCAGAAAAGTTTTTAAAAAAAGCAACGTGCGTTTCCTACACGTTATATTAAGAAAATATTATAACATTTTTGGTTATGATCAGTTATGATGATATTATGAGTGAAAAATAAATTTCAATTTTTAATAATAATTAATGTGTTTTTTATGTGGGTTGTGGGATAAATTTTGATGGATGCATATTATACTGATTTTTAAACAGTAAACTGCAAAGAAAAACTTCACGATGTCACACACTCAGTTTTCGGATCATGAATTAAAAGCGCTTTTAAATGACGAAAGAAATTGTGTAAAGTTACAAAAGGGCATTAAGCATATTTCATTACACCCATTTTATTTAAATAACGTCGCAGCTGGCATAGCCGAAAATTTAAACAAAATTGTATCTAAATATGATAAATCGTAAGTATGCATTCCTGCTTATAATTTTCGATTGTTGGTTGGAAAGTTGTGTTCAGTTTAACGTTGATGAGTTTTTGTTAACAAATCGAAATAAAATGAAATTGAAAAATAAAACTTTTTCTCGCTAGTTTTTGGTTTCTTAAATAGCAATTTTTTTCAATCCTAGATCCTTGAGGATAAGGTTATTTAAAGATCTTTAATATTTGCCGTTAATAATTTCTTAAGTTTAATAAAAAGAGTCATTCTTATTAAGACCCAAAGGGTGAAAGTCTCTAAAATTCAAATTAATTATAATAATTATAACTTTTTATTTTAATTATTAAAGGAAAGTCCATTGAAATGCTGCGGCAAGATACGAAGGGCGAAAGCCAAATATACAATATCGCAAAGTACATAAAATTCATTTTCCATGCGATGTTACATACATTCTTTTGATTCTTGGCTATTTTCGTTGTTCTTTGGTTTTCGCCTTCGTGTCTCGCTATTCTACTAAAATATTCTCCATTAAAAACTTGAAAAAGTACTTTACTTTTTGAAAATTAACGAAACATAGGTCGTTATAACTTTAAAGGTGTTATAACCTTGGAAATTGATTTGTATTTACATAGTACATAATTGTTTAAAATATGGAAACAATCTCCCACGTAGAGAGTATCATGACTTCTGTTATGACAAAATTTAAAAATATTTGATCGATTTTTATCTTATGAGCAAATAACAATTAACATGCGTCGAAATTCATTGAACTTAACGTCCGCTAGCTTCGACAGACTTAAAGTTTTTACTGTCAGCTTTATAGGTGAATAATTAATAAGCTCTCGAAAGCATTAAGGCTATTGTGACTGTTGAATCGAATAGTAGAATATATACGGAACAGATATTTGATTTCATTCTGAATTATAAAATTTTGAAACTAGTTAAAAAATATGATTTCATAATAATGTAATAAACAAAAAATACTCGCTTTGATATCTAAGCTACCATCGACTTACAGTTACAGTATTGAGATGTTTGTAAATAAATAAAAAAATATCCTTTATCTGACCTCTCACATTTCGATTTTACGACAAAATCGTAATTTTTTAAGGCATAAGTTTTTTATACCATGATTTTAGAAATAAAACAAAACAAAAATGTAGCCGGGAAAAAATATCGAATGTAAAAATTTAACTTCACAGAACTAATTTCAAATTTTTGTGTGTTTCTTTTTCAGTTTAAACGGAATAATTTTAGCATATAAGAAACCAAGGCTACAACAGTCTAATGGTGTTATTCATAATGATAAAGGATCTATATTTGTTGATGTGGAAGCTGAATTTTACATTTTTTGTCCAAAAGAAAATAGTTATGTAAGAGCAATTGTAAATAAAACAGGCCAAGACCATGTTGGGTGTCTTATTCATAAAGCGTTTAATATATCTGTACCAAGATCACCAAATCAGACGGATTGGAAAGGGAAATTTGTAAAAACCGGAGATGAAATTTTGGTTAAAATTACTTATATAGATATGTTCTACATAATACCTTACATCAAGGGTGAAATTGTTGAGATTTTAATGAAATCCATAAAATCTGAAATGGATGACGATAGCGGAATTAGTACAAACGAAAATCATCCTAAGACGACCAAGAAAAAATCCAAATCAAATAAAAATGATTCATTAACAGATAGTAATAAGTTTGTGGAAGATGTTGCTGTAAAATCTGTATTAAAGGTTGAGCCTGAGAAAGAAATGAGCAAAAAATTAAGAAAGAGTAAAAATAATTCTTTAATTCAAGAGATGAATACTTCAAATTCTGTAGAATCCAATACAGAAAATAAAGACGATGATACTAACATATCACATTCTGGAAAAAAATCCAAGAAGCGAAGGAATACTATTACTGAAATGACACCATCAGGCGATGGAGTATTAGACAATTCGATTATTTCGAGTAACAGCACATTCAAAAATAAAAAGGATAAATCCAAAGAAAAGACAACTGAAATCGATTCATCTCCAATTAAAAAAGAAAAAATTCATGATAAATTTAATGAATTATCCGAAAAATTTATGAAAAAGAAAGAAAAATTGATGAAAGAAATTGACGTATCAATGTTATCCGACAGTTTAAAAGTTACGAGCCCGAAAAAGTTCAAATCTGATTCTTTTAATGAAATGTCCAAAAATGTTGATGCAAAGCTAAACGGTAAAGATGAATCTAAACAAGTGATGGATGATAATAAACTTAGTAAAAAAATTAAAAATCGTAGACAAACAGTTTCAGAATTATTACCAGCTGAAAATATTGGTAAAGATGATTCTAAACTTAAAGTGGATGATAATAAATTTAATAAAAAAATTAAAAATCGCAGACAAACAGTTTCAGAATTATTACCAGCTGAGGGTATTAGTAAAGATGATCCGAAATTTAAAGTGGATGATAATAAATTTAGTAAAAAAATTAAAAATCGTAGGCAAACAGTTTCAGAACTATTACCAGCTGAGAATATTAGTAAAGAAGAAAATAAAAAGCGTAAGAAACATAATAGAAGTTTAGACGAGAATGATATAGCTGTTGAAAAATCTGTTATCGACTCGGCGGACCTTAGTCCACAAAAATCTAAGAAGGCGAAGAAACAAAAATCAACGATGAATGAAGTTGATATTGATATTCAGGCACTTAAAAATAAACTAATTCAATCAGTTCTAAAAGAATGTAGCCCACAGAAAAAAGACAAAAATGTTAGCCTATCGTTAGATCAATCAAACAGTAAGCCTTCCAAAAAGAGAAAGAAGAAAGATAGTATTCAACCAGCAGAAATTATTGAAAATAAAAACGAATCAACACCACAAAGAAATGAAACATTAGATGACAGTGAAAATGGATTAAAAAAAACAAAAGCCAAACGTAAGAAAATAAATTCACCAAGTGAAAAATATCCTTCATTACAGTTAAGCACTCCACATTATGTTGATTATGTTCCTACCAATGAAGTATCTACATTTCATGATTCCATATCACCTATCAAAATGAAAGATCGTCCAAATTTGTCTTCACCCGAAACTAAAAAGTATACGAGTCCAGCAGGAAGTGAACGTGTACCAAAGTCGAAAAAGATTAAAAGTCCAAGAAGGCCGTCTGGTTTCTTATCAGAGTTTCATACAGATTTAATTTCAAAATACTTAAATAAGTAACTTTTTTATAGGCTAAGAATTGTTTATCTAAAGATTTATTTTAATATAGTTTGATTAATTTTGATTTTGTGTTGTAGAGTAAGAGCCAGCGCCTGCCAGACACACATTAAAGTATAAAAGCTGAAATTTTTTTTGCGTATTCTCACTGGTGTAGGGACCAATCTTTGGGGGCTACAAACCTTGACTAACGGTTCCTTCGGTAGGTAGCAGGTAATCAGGGGCGCAGTACCCGAGCTCGCTCACGTTAAAGTATAAAAGCTGAAATTCACACAGAGTGTTCAAATGACCATTTTAAGTCAATATTGAAAAAGACATATCAATCCATCCAACTAACATTAGAAGACATATCGGTCAAATATTCAATAAGTAAATCGTCATAGTTGTATAAGCCATAAACGGTTAGTGATACAAAAAAAATTAGTTTACAAAAAAGTAGGTAATTTAATTATCTACAATAAAAGTTATTACCATTTTTGGTCTAAAGCACACGGTTATGGAGATATAGCCTAAAACGGTTTTCCTTAAAATGGAGGCACTTCCCCCGCTTATTTTTGTAAGGATTTTGTGCTTATACATTCAGTACGTGATACTGAACATATTTAAATAATAAAATAACTCTTGCAGTGAAATAAGTTCATAATCATGGAAGAATTGTGTATTTTTGCATTTGACCTTCTACCACGTCTGGGGGAGTGTTAACCCCTTCGGATTGATCTGTCTTTTTCAATATTGACTTAAAATGGTCATTTGAACACTCTGTGTGAATTTCAGCTTTTATACTTTAACGTGAGAGAGCTCGGGTACTGCGCCCCTGATTACCTGCTACCTACCGAAGGAACCGTTAGTCAAGGTTTGTAGCCCCCAAAGATTGGTCCCTACACCAGTGAGAATACGCAAAAAAAAATTCAGCTTTTATACTTTAATGTGTGTCTGGCAGGCGCTGGCTCTTAGTCCATTGATTTATTTAATAATAATTAACCTGTCTATTTCAATGGAAAATTCACACTTCACCAGCAGTACAGAAATGGCATATAAATTTATTTTTATTGGTCTGAAATGTCAGGTGTTTCACATGCCCTACACATATACATTTGTAAAGATAGGGGTAACCGGGGAAATTGCCCTCTTCAGAAAGGAATAAAGTTATAAACGTCAAACAATAATTGATTCGATCTTATAACATGTGGCAGATACGTTCACTATTAATTATTTAGATAATAAATAGGAAATTTGGTGCCGAGTTTCTCAATTTCTTGAAAGGGGTGCCCTAAAAGAAAATTTTGGAAATTCGATAAATTTCTTTCTTTGGATTGTTTAGAGTAATTTTGAGTAAAAAGATACAAAAAAACGATTTCTTTTGACCATTGGGCGAGTATTTTCTTCGATATAGACGAAAATCGTATAAGGGAGTTGATACTTCGGAGCAGTTTCCTCCGTAAATACCTTAGAAACTTGTGATTCTATCACAAAATTATTTAAGATATTTAGAAGACTTAAACAGTTCTTTATATGAAATCAGGAAAAAGATTTCTTAAAGAATTGGTATTTCTGACACGCTATCAGAAAAAATATTTCTTTAAGAACTCTTAGTTGAGAGTTCTTAAAAATGAGGTGGTCAAGAGGTCGTAATGAGATTTCCTGAAAAAGTCTTCAAATAGACTTCTTTTTAGAGCTTATGGCGTCATATTGGTGATTTTGTTGACACTTCATAGCAGTTAGGTACACAAAATAATTCTCATTTTTCTTCGCTTAAATATAACATATTATATAAATACATAAACCATATAAAACCACCTTAAATATAAAAAAAAATTTTATTATATTCATTTTTATTTAATTTTCTTTTGGTTGCTTATAGAATTTGAGTAAAATTTTGCTAAAATACCTAAAAAATAGATTTTTTGTACATAATGATGTTATAAAAATTCAAAACGTTGATCAATTTTGATAAATCACACATGTAATCCAATTAAAATTAGGTCATACTATTTCTATATTTTGTTAAATTTTACAAATCGAATTTAATTTTTCTATATCTCCAACAAAATATATTTTTTGAAGTGGATATGTCATATAAATCCAAAAAAGTTTATCAAACCTTGATAAATTAAGCAGGTAATCTAATTAGAATTGAGGTCATATTTTTCAAATTTTTGATAAATTTCTGATATGTACTAATTCGGGAGTGGTAGAAATAGGGCTTTTCATTTTAAAATCACGATAATTCACATTTGTTTCGTACTAAATTATGGCACGCCATTTTACTATTTAATAGGCTAATTTTTATCGAGAAAAAAATTAATTAATTATTAATCAGAAATTTTATATTTTGTAAAATAAATCTTAGTAAAAGAGAGATTGATATAAGATGAGATGAGAAAAGAGAGATGAGAATTAAAATTATGATGATAACATAATAAAAATGTATTATTATTATGTATCATCATAATAATAATGTATTATTATTATGATGATACATAATAATAAATATGATAACGTAATAAGAATGTATTATTATTACGATCATTTTTTTTTCGGACATTAAATAGTAAAATGGTGTGCCATATTAAATGATTTATAACCAATGTGATAAAATGCATAACAAATATCTTCTATCTTAGTCCTACTTATTGCTGTTAGTACGAAAAAATAAACTCTGCACTTGCGCATGTGACATGATGAAAAGGTCTATTAGAAATAAAACACAAGTATAAATTTTTTAAAATTTTATTTAAATAATATTAGGTATGTATATAATGTAAAAGATACATTGATCGTATTTACAAAAATGATTTGTAACAAAACTCAAATGAATAAAAAAAAAGAAATGAAGTTCACTAAAAAGAGTATTTCTAAATAAAAACTTATTATTTTGTAATATTTACTTATATTGCTTGTCAAGAACAACCTCGTATACATTTTGTAATTCTAATTAAAATCATTCATACAACAAAAAGGAACTTCGTTATCTCAGAAAGGAACATGCACTTATATTAAATTCAAAAACTAAAAGCTCGTCCAAAAAAATTTTTTTTAGTTATTTATACTAATGTAGAATGATTATCGAGATTACTTGGGTTATTTAATTTTTTGAATAGAAAAAATTCTTTAAAATTATTAATATTCGAAATGTATTTAAAAATATTGAAAATTAGAAATATATTAAAAAAGTTATTTAAAAACGGTAAAATGTAAAAGAAAAAACATGTAGGCGAGCTTATTCAACATTTATTGTAAAATATTTATAGAACAAAAAATTTATAAACTTTTATTTTTAATTTTTATAAAAAGCTACTTTTTTGATTAAGTACAAAATATGTTCCGAATAAATTTTACTATGTAATCAGTCGGGCACCCTTTATCAAAAACTATCAAAAATTGTTTATTCTATAAAAATATTAAGGCACCACGTAATTTTGAATTTAAAAATACTGATTTACTTAAGTACTTATGTTAGTTTAAATAAAAATTTGTTAACAATATAAAACCTAAATGGTTCTGGATAAATGAATTTATCTATTTGACATAGATAATAAAATTCGGAAATTTCTTTTCAAAATTTGGCATTTTTGAATATTATGAATTCAAGTTTGACAATGAGTTAAAAACAGATTTGTGTACATTGATTTAAAATATGATTATCTTAAAGACTAGATGCACACTTTTTTTTTTGGAATCGAAAATTAAAAAAAAAATAATTTTGATGTCAATTATTTTTATGGTATTGATTACAACGTAAAATGTTTATAAATACAATGTAAAAATGATTAATTAATGATTATTTGATTCAATACTCCTCTTTTTTTACACATAAAAATACTATTTTGATCACCTTCAGTTAATTTTTTTGAAACAATTAAGGGCGTACACATTTACGCACGTTGTTGAATCAATCTAACAGAATCAAATACGTTGAATATATAATGAATAAAAACCGTTAAAGAATAAATGCGATGTAAAAACACAATGCGGTGTTATTAAATTCTTTATACGCGATAAAAACCTAGTATTAAATAACAGTTTTTATACAAAACATACAGACTTTTCAAAAATTTACTCATACCTTAGGTATCGGAACTCTACCAATTTGTTATTTTAATTTGGTATAATTATTACAAGGTATATTCAGCGTGAATGATTCAGCAAGAGTATTTACATGGAGACTAATGAAAGTCTCTCATTTACTCAAGTAATGCATTCGAGTAGTGCGAAATGGACGCGCTTCTTTATGCTTTTGAAAAATAGTATTGTATAAATCGATGAATTTCAAAATACAAGTACAATTTTCAAAAAAGACTTGTTTCTTTTAAAGTTCTTAGTTCGAATGCTTTCGTAATCGAACATTGAACTTGATTATCACATCGCCATTCATAAAAATATTTTCATTCAAAAATTTGATGTAACAATTAGTTTCATTAATTATATTGTTGCAATTTTTCAAGAAAACATTTTATGTTTTTGGGAACAATTCTTCCGATGCGACGGATTATTCTAGATGCTAATCTCCATTTAAAAATCTTTAAATTCATTTATAACTGGAATGATTATTTTTTCTTGTTTTAATAAAAATACTTACCTCCGTCAATTTTGTAAAAAATTTTGTTTTATGGAGTTGTTAAAGCTCCTTAGATAGAAATGGAGCGCTTTGAAGGTAATTTAATTCAATAATTTATCACTAAAATCAACTTCACTCTTAAATCACAGCCAGAACAATGCATTAAGCAGTAGAACTAGCTAAATAAAACTTAGCTTAACTCATATATGACCAACAGACATTCGTATGTCTCAGACAAGCAAATATTACATATTAAAATCTTCAATAATTATAATAATGTTATTACTTCCCTAATTGTTGTTTGGAAGCATTTGTTATAAATTAAAAAATGATCTTAAATATTCTAACTTTTTTTTGAATGGTTAAATGATTGAATACACAACGGACGGCACTCAATGTAACAAATTGAGTATTGGATATCATCTCTAGGCGTAGACATAAACGTTGGCAATTTTGGCGCAAACTCGTCATACACTTTTTACAACAAAAGAGCATGCGTTTACATCGTTTGCATAATTTTCATTTTTTTTAATAAAAAAAGTTTTCGATATGATTCTCTTATTGGTACATCTCTAAAATTTCTTTAAAGCTGACGTATGTACCGGTTACAAAACCAATGATACCGAATGTAAACAAGAAAATATTTTTCCATAATCGCCAACTGAATTTACCCATGCCTGGATGATCCCAATATGTTACTGTCTCGATGATGGCTGGGAAAATTAATCCTAAATTAGATAAACATACAGCACCAACTAATGAAATAAATGGTCCCAGGTTTGGAATTGCAATAGCAATACCAACGGTCATTAATACAAGAACAATACGAATACCATATTCGCCAAATATTTCATTTTTGGTGCTGAAATTATGTTTGGCATTTTTCCAGATAATTTCCATTGGCACATGGAATTGAAGACTATAAGTAAAGAAAATGGCTACGGCAATCATTAACTTAACCATACCAGCTAATCTGTAACAATAGAAAACAAAATTTTAATATCATGTACTTTATTGGATAATGAGCAAGCGCGGATTCGGAAAATTTTAAGGGAGTAAAATTGATTTTACTTTATTGCCTAATTTTTACTTTTTTTTCATTGACTATTGACACTAGCCTTTTTTTTTACTAGAACATAATTAATTTTGCGTAATAAATCTAAGCGTCGTGTTGATAGCTGATTTTTAATTTATTAGGGAAATTTTGTTATTAAATCTCTTAGTTGGAGTGATAACACTAAAAAAAATACTTACGTATCTTGTGGGAGATTGATTGTGATGCTTCCTTGGGTAAGGTCGCCGTATTTTAAATATCCAAAGAATCCAGTAGCCGAATATAAAAGGACAACAATAAACATTCCAAAATTAAGTACACCAGGACATCCAATGAAATGGTTTGGTGTTTTCATGTTATTTTCTAAGGGTAAAACTACACCAATACCTTCCAAAGCAAAGATTACTGTTCCGAAGAACATTGGCCAATGTTGTGGCTCAGCAATAGGGGCAACTGAATCAATTGGAGGAATATCTGTTAGAATGTAATAGAAAGTGATACTAATTCCGGCACCCATCAAAATGTTTGCTACCATAGAAAAAGGTGCTAAATATTTTAAATTTCTGATCAAATTGCATGGAATTAATAATGGTAAAAGTGCAAGCATGTATAACCTAAGATCAAAATTGGGACCATCCAAATATGGACCCAGAAATTCTCTTAAATTTGTCGAGACAAAAACAATATATACACAACAACATCCTAACAGATCAATTACAAGGAAAGCATTTATCATGAATTTTGCTAATCTTGAATATTTATGAAGAGATTCTGGTCCAGCTAAAAATGCTGTTTCTGCAACTTCAGCAAATCCCAACGATGGTACTTGAGTTCGCTTGCATAATTTATGGGAACATTTTACCAAAATATGTACACAATATGTACATATTAATCCAATCAAGCATGTTGCAATTAATCCAAAAGCCAATCCAGCGTTTTTGAAAGCAAGTGGCATAGCTAATATACCACTGCCTAAACTTCCTTTAAGTAAATGAATCAAAGTGTCCAAGTCTCTGCAAAACAAAACAAAAAAAACTCATTTTATACTTTTAAATCATGGAAAAAGAATATTGTTATTTAGATCCTACTGAATTATTTGAAAACTATACTGGAGCCTTAGTACCAGAGTTTTTTTGACATAATTAAATTTTCAAAAAAAAAAAAAAAATACCAAACATTATTTGCATATATTAACTTTAAAAACTCCAAAAAGACGAAGCGAATATTACTGCAACCAGTCTAGCGACTGATAATAACAGAACAAGAAAGTATCATTGTATCGAAAACAAATTGCATTTGAAAGATTTGCAGTTTTTCGGGAATATGATTTCAGCCAGTAACAAATTGAGATAATTTTGAAGCCGAATGATTTATTAATATTCAATAGCAAAAAATTTCTGTGATGATTTTTTATTAATAAAATGAATTGATTAATCTATGTCCATAAAATCGTAACTCGTTTTATGTTTGTGGGGCACCATGCAAAAATCAGCGAAGATTCCGAGATGCATATTTTTATAATAATTTGAACGTGGTTAGATTCCATTGTTATAATTGTGGTGGTTTATGGAAAATATGGGTCTATTATTTACTTTTTAACATAGGAAATTGTTTATAAAACGTTTCGGTACAACTTTCAATTCATTATCAGTTATTAGTTATTATAAAAAATAAAAATAAAACTTACGATGTTGGATGTGGAACAGATCTATTCGCAAATGGATCATAATCATTATTTTCCCCATCGACAACATTCAACATTGATACAAGTGGGACAGTGGATCCATTTGCAAGTGTAACTGGCACTTCATTTTTCTCTGATTTATATCTGTAAAATCCCCAATAATAAAGATTAATAATTATTCTTAAAATATCCACAAAAAAACTTAAAATTAATTAAATTTTTCAAAAATAATTTTCTAAAATATTTTAGAGAGATTAAAATATGAACTAAAATAAATTACTGCTGTATAGTCATTCAAAAATTTCTCTAAATTGTTTGGAAAAATGAAAATTCAAACCCTAATTTTAAAGTATCCTAACTAATCTGAACATATCTTACAATAGTGATAGTTTCAAACATAAAAGTCAATGTAAATATTAGTAATATTAATAATTATTATTAATAAATTTTGATGAATTTTAATGAGGAAAATTACTTTAAAACAATGAATGAAAATACTTTTATGTTTCAAACTATTATTAAATTACAAATGAAAATTAACCTCTTACTATGGTGAAAATTTATTTATCAAAATATTAAATGAACTTATTAATTATCAGGAATAAATTAAAAGTGAATCGATATTAATTTACAAATTTCACCAAAAAAAATTAATTTTTTCTTGGTAATTAATTTAATACTTATTGGCAATTGAATGTTGAAAATTTTCCAAAAATGATTATCAATGAAAATAATGAATGTAGTGTGTTTTTCCTAAATATATTTGGAAATAATTTTTATATAAAACTTAAAATTGCAAATAAGTATTAACTGTCGAATATATTTAACAAATTTCAATGAATATAATCGACAAATTGTTTTTGATTATTTAGTGTTTGTAAAAATATGAATCTTTTTAGAGTATGGATTTTATTTATTTCTTAAAATTTCTATTAGCGTCTTAAATATTCATGATGTTAAAATATTTAAAATAAATCCATTTCCAAAAATATTCATAAGATTGTGTTAATTTAAGGTGATATTCTATATTGATACCAAAGACTTTTTTATGTCTTTGAATGGCATAGTAGCAGAATATTTTGTTGGAATTATTAACATCGTAACATCACAGTTATCATGTTTAGCGATATTTTGCTTAGTTTATATTATGTACTGTAGTACGATGTTTTGCTACCATGAGTAGTTGATAAATGAAAAATAGTAGTAATAGTTCTTTATGACAGAATGTAGAACAGAATGTAGAATGTATGTATGATTTTGTAACGTGTATTTTTATACAATGAATGTAATTTTTCTTATATAATAATTAATTTAAATAAACTAAATATAAAATTAATTATTGGTGTCCGATTATAAAACCAATAGGTTATGGGCCCAGATCCCAGTGTCTTCGTAAATATAAACGTTGAGTGATTGTTTTTTCCAAAAACTTTTTTAAGTTTGAAAAATTGTGACCACGTGGATTGATCATGATGAACGAAATTGGAAATTCTACATTACCATCGTTTGAGAAACTGAAGGGTAGGTCAAACTTTCTGGACTGGCAGTTTCAAATGAAGAATAGTCTACTTCATGATAATTTATGGAACTCAGTGAAAGGTTACCCTGAATCGGACAAAACTGATGAGTCTACAAAATTACGTAGAGACGAAAAAGCTTTATGTAGAATCAACTTGATGGTTGATAAGTGTTGTTTTCCATATGTTATGAATTGTACAACAGCGAAACAGGCCTGGCAGGCCTTATCCAAAGCTTTTGAAGATAAAGGGTTGAACAAAAGGTTGATACTTTTACAAAAACTATTTTCTGTAAAATTAGTTGATTATTCGACAATGGATGAATACATCAACACTGTGATGGATATTTCAATGCAATTGTCTAGTTTAGGCAAACCAGTTGATGACGAATTTATAGGAGTAATTTTATTGAAAGGACTTCCAAAAATGTATCGTCCAATGGTAATGGCTCTTGAAAATGTGGAAGTGGAAATCACAAGTGATTTTGTTAAAAGTAAACTACTTCAAGATGCTGATTGGAATTCAAATTCACAACGACAAATAATTCGTGAGGAATCAGCCCTTGCATCTCATCAGAAGAAAAAATTCATTCATAAAAAGGACAAAGAAAAGAAAAACCCCACTTGCTGGCATTGTAAAAATACAGGTCATTTAAGACCACAGTGTCCGAAGCTGAAATTGGAACAAGATGAATCCAAAAAGGAAAATAATCGAAAGAAAAGTAACGCTTTATTTTCTGCTTTTAAGGCGACTAACGTACTTGCAAATCAGCATGAATGGTACGTGGATTCAGCTGCTAGTAGACACATGTGTTGTGAAGAGGTAAAACTGTCAAACTTTACCAAGAAAAATAATGGAATTACCATAACTGTAGCAAATGGTGACAAACTCACAAGTTTGGGTAGTGGGAATGCTCCCATATCATTACCAAATGGAAATTATGAAATCAAAGATGTAGTTCGTGTACCTGGACTTTCAACAAATTTATTATCTGTGAGTGCCATGGCAGAAAAAGGTTACACTGTTGTTTTTGATAAAAATAAATGTTCAGTGTACGACACAATTACTTTAAAAGGTAATGTTATAGCTTCAGCTGATATTATTGATGGTATTTATCGGTTAAATGTTTTGAAACATGAAACTAAAAATATCATAAAGAAAAGTAACTTGATATTTGAAAATCATGGATTGATATCAAAAGTTGATGAAACCCGTTTGTGGCACTTGAGACTTGGACATCTTAATCAACAATATATGAAAAGAATGAAAGATTTGGTGACTGGAATTGCACCAACTACTGTTGATGATCCTCGGAAGTGTGTATCTTGTATAATGGGTAAGCAACATAAACTTCCATTTAAAATTAACAAAGAGAAAGAATTAGCCGCAAATAAATTGGATTTAATTCACTCTGATGTTTGTGGACCGTTCCAAGTTGAATCTGTAAGTCAATATAGATATTTTGTTACATTCTGTGATGACCATAGCAGAATGATTTTTATTTATTTTCTAAGAAATAAATGTGAAGTTCCAGAAAAATTTAAAGAATTTAAAGCACGTGTAGAAAAAGAATGTGAACGTTCTATAAAAATTCTTCGCAGTGATGGCGGAGGTGAATATATTAGTGCTGAATTTGAACAATATTTAAAAAATGAAGGTATTAAACATGAGCTATCCGTTCCGTACGTTCCGGAACAAAATGGAGTAAGCGAAAATATTAATCGAAAAATTACTGAGCGAGTTCGCTGTATGTTGCATCATGCTAATGCAAACATGAACCTTTGGGCAGAAGCTGCGAACACGGCTGTTTACCTTCTAAATCGAGCTCCGACAAAAAGACTGAAAAATGCAACTCCATTTGAGGTTTGGTATAAGAAAAAGGTCGATATTTCTCATCTAAGGATTTTTGGAGTTGATGCATATGCGCATATTCCTGATGCTAAAAGAAAAAAGTTGGATCCGAAAGCACATAAATATATATTTGTCGGTTATAGTGATATTAGCAAAGCTTATCGACTATATGATCCGTCAAATGGTTCTATAAAACTTGCAAGGGATGTAGTGTTTTGTGAAAGTGAAGTTTTAGAACGAATAAACAATCAAGAAACGACAACACCTATTCCCGATTTGACTGAAACAACTGTTAAACTGTCAATGCCTGTTGTTGATAACATCGCTGATGTTAATGAAACGCAAATGTTAAATGAATCTACAACTGAGTATATTACTGATGACTCCGTGGAAGCCATCGTAGAAACAGAAGATGAAGATTACAACGTTGAGGAAGATATATTTGAGCAAGAAGATACTAGTGTACAGAATACTTCTGATACCACAGATGAATCAAATAGTGTAAATGAATCAGTTTGTGAATTAAATGAAGATCGTAGGTATCCTCTTAGAGACAGAAAAATTAAATTATTTCCTGATTACGAAACTAATTTTCATGTACATATTGGTGAGGAGAATGAACCAGTTACTGTCAAAGAAGCCCTACAGGGTATTCATGCTAAACAATGGCGTAATGCTATTGAAAGTGAACTTCAATGTATGCATAAAAATGATACATGGGAACTGGTTGATTGCCCTCCAAATCAAAAGATTGTAGATTGTAAATGGGTTTTTAAGATAAAACGCGATTCTAATGGTAATATTGCAAAATACCGTGCCCGTTTAGTTGCAAAAGGTTTTACGCAAACTTATGGCGTAGATTATAACGAAACCTTTTCACCTGTAGTTAAATTTAGTACTTTAAGACTTCTGTTTAGTCTTGCTGTTCAGTTAGACCTTGAATGTGATCACTTAGATGCGGAAACAGCATTCTTAAATGGTTGTATATCTGAAACAATTTATATGAAACCACCAGAAGGTCTGAAAGGTAATCTAACAAATAAAGTTTGTAAATTAAAAAAGGGCATTTATGGCCTGAAACAAAGTTCTCGTTTATGGTTTTTTAAAGCGAAAGAAATATTACTCAAATTAGGTTTTAAAGCTTGTAATTTGGAACCTTGTGTTTTTACAAAGATTAATAAACAAAAAATCACAATTATTGCTCTTTATGTTGATGATTTTGTATTATTCTATAATGATGCTTCAGAAGCAAAAAGTGTAAAAACAGAATTAAACAAACATTTTGTTATGAAAGATTTGGGTAGTGTGCAAAATTTGTTAGGTTGGCAATTTGAAAGAGATAAAAATAATGGTAAGCTCAAGATAAATCAGACAGGTTACATTGATAAATTACTCAAAAAATTTAATATGGTAGATGCAAATCCTGTAAAGTCCCCTATGGACATTAATAAGAAATTCACACTTGAAGGGGAGCATGCTGATGTTCCTTATCAGCAATTGATTGGTTCTCTTATGTATTTAAGTGTAGGTACGCGACCTGATATATCTTATTCTGTTCATTTTCTTAGTCAATTTAATCAAAATCCATCTCATGAAAATTGGATTGCTGCTAAACGCATTCTGCGTTATTTAAAAGGGACAAAAACCAAAGGACTTGTGTTTGAAAAATCTGATGATTTTAAATTAATTGGTTTCGCAGATGCCGATTGGGCAAATGATATACGCGATAGAAAATCGTATACTGGTTACGTATATAAAATGGGTAAATGTCTATTTTCGTGGGAAAGTAAGAAACAATCTTGTATTGCTTTAGCTTCAGCTCACAGTGAGTATATGGCTATATGTGAAGCCGCTAAAGAAGGGATTTATGTAAAAGCATTTTTATCTGATTTGCTGAAAGGATCAGAAATTATGATTCCAGGACAAGCTGTTATCATATATAATGATAATCAAAGTGCACAAAGGATTGCTTCCAATCCAGAATTTTCGCGTCGAACAAAGCATATAGATGTTAAATATCATTTTATTCGAGAATTGGTTGAGAATAAAGAAATAATATTAAAGTATCAATCAACTGATGAAATGTGTGCTGACATTTGCACTAAAGCTTTACCTGCACCTAAGCATCAATTGTGCTGTGAATATTTAGGATTGGCCTAATGTTTCAATTAAAATTAAGATATTTAATTTTGTAATGTTTTATTGTATTACATGTATTGAGAATAGCATTGAAAATTGAATTTATGTATTGCTATGTATTTATATGATTTTAATGTTGACAATTGTGATGTTAAAGGGGAGTGTTGGAATTATTAACATCGTAACATCACAGTTATCATGTTTAGCGATATTTTGCTTAGTTTATATTATGTACTGTAGTACGATGTTTTGCTACCATGAGTAGTTGATAAATGAAAAATAGTAGTAATAGTTCTTTATGACAGAATGTAGAACAGAATGTAGAATGTATGTATGATTTTGTAACGTGTATTTTTATACAATGAATGTAATTTTTCTTATATAATAATTAATTTAAATAAACTAAATATAAAATTAATTATTGGTGTCCGATTATAAAACCAATATATTTGCCATACTCACTATTACATTATCCACGATTACAAACACCAAATAAATATATTTTGCTTGCAGTTAGAAAGTGTAATCGATCAATGAGTAAATTTTCGATTTCTAAGCCACCAATTAGCTTAAGTATTCTCAATTTTATAAAATCTCAAATTAAGTAATTTTCGTTAAGGTTTCAAACATCAAAACATATGAATTCAGCCAAATTATATAACCCAAGAGTGATACAGATCGCTAGATGAATGATCATTGATCGAATTTTTTTCTAAATGCAGCAGGTTGTTAAGTTTGTACTAGTTTTATTTTTCATATATACCCAAATAGACTAACTCGAAACTATTTTGCCCAAAAACTATGATTAAATCCTTAATTTCCAATGATTATTATCTAGTTAAAACCTAATATTTGGTTTAGAAACATCTTTTTTTTTTTGTCGAATATCATTATCAGCTAGTACTGATTATTAAAATTAATTTCCAGGTGATTTTTCATAAAGGAAGTACGTTAAGCTTGACAAGTTTTAATGATGTTCATGAAAAAATTGAGGCGTATTCTTTAAATGTGAGGATTTGTCTATTGAGGTAGTTTAATCTAATAGAGTAGAAGCTTCAAGTATTCACTTTAACAACACCGTCTATTGAGCTAATGCCCAAAATAAAATTGATTTTTTCCAAATGGATTTGATTTTTTTATATTTCCCAAGATAGTATTTGAATAGCAAACATCAAATAAAGTAGTTTAATGTCGTTTATTCCTAATTCAATTTTAACGCTAAGATGTCAGCGGCACGAGTAAAAAAAATGTTAACAATACTTAAAGAACTCAGCTGATTTTTTCATTGAATCAAAAGGCAAAAGATATCTACTTTATTATACATTTTAATGTGCTGTACTCTTTTATATGTGTATGGTTTATGCGTATGTTTTACAAGATAGTAAACAAACATTTCCGTTAAATATTATGTATCTATGGGCGTTGTAAGCTATAGTTCTTCTTTCTATCGCTAGATAGAGTCTTTCTTAGTATTAAAATCCAATAAGATGGCTTTTGACTCAATAGATGGCACTTAAGTGTATACGTCAAAATACATTATAAAATAAAGGAAAACTTCTACTCTAAACGATCAATATGGTTGAAACTATTTCCAAACTAATACAAACTTTTATATGAATAAGCTAGGTCTGAAAATGTTTATGCAAAATGAGAAGCAAAATTTGAATGAATTATTTACAGTAAACATTTCATCAGTATAAGCAAAGAAAGTACGGTACCTATTTTATATTATTTAAAAAGAATTTTGAAAAATCAATATCGAATTACTTTTAATTTATTTCATTTTAAAACTAAATAGAAAAAATAGTAAAAGGCTAGTTATCCACTATTGATTATGGTCTCCAAACAAATCAAAAATTGACTTCACATAATATTTAATAAAAATACATATCAAGGATTTGTATCTATCAGTAATTGGAAACATTTTACCCTAAGCATGTAATTAAATTCAAAAAATATTATTGGACATTATTTTCAGACACAAAATAATATTTGGTATTGGTGTGTCAGTAACAATCCAGATACATATTTTAAAGCAGTTTTATATTAGTTTTATTTTTGACCGTGAGACTGCGTAGTCAAATTGGTTTGTGTCAGTCGTCTATAGTTATAATTTTGACAGTATGTGATGCAGTTTTCTATTATTTTATCACGAGACTGCGTATTGACAGCATTAAGAACCAATTAATATAATATTTTTATGCAAATATGATTTAATGAATATTTTTAAGCCAATAATTTTTAATAAATTTTAATTACTTGCGTACAAATTCATTTTGTAGTTAATAACTAAACAAAACTATAAAATAATTGATGTTATTTTTTTGAAAATATTATTTGATAATTAAAAAAAAAAATTATATTTTGACTTTAATTAAACATAATTTATACTCTATTTGATAATAAAAAATATTGAATGTTAAAGTTCTTTAATCCCTTTGGCACAGAATTGACAAAACTTAATAATATTTAGCTAAAATAACTAAAGGAAATTTAAAATTCTGAATAAAGGGAATAAAGAAAAAGGGATTAAATTTTTTTTTTTTGACTAAAAACTATATTTTAAAATTATCAAATAAAGTGTAATTTTTTTGAACATATATAAATTAGTTAAATAGAAGAATTTATTTAAGCAAATATTATTTTCAAAAAATAACATCAAAAAAATAAGGAAAAGAAAATAAGTATGAAAAAAAATTAACTAACAATAAAAAATGCGTCCAATTAGTGTTATAGGTACAAATCGGTGACGAAATAAATCAAAAAATAATAATTATTTTAAAAATAAAATTATAAATAAAATATATGTATATAATATAATAATAGAAACCATAAATACAATAATGCGTGTACCCGATTGTATATTTCCTTCTTTACTCCTTAGATGGCAGACAATTGTTGGGAGAAGCACATTGTTGGAATGAGAGCGGCACACGTGTCGCATCGCACGCACGCACGCACTTCATGCGTGCGTATCACACGATGGTAGTCATCACGCGCATGCGTGTCGTAGTCAGCACGACATGCCAAAAGCTCACGAAAAAGACTAACATCATAATAATAACCATTCAGTCTGATAAAAAGATACAATGGACACATTTTTTAAACAAAACATTAAAAATTTAATAAAATTAATTACAATATTTTTTATATATATTTTTTAATAATAATTATTTATAAAAATATTAAATATGTTTTGTTTAAAAAGTAAACATTATTCTTTATATCAGCAAAAAATTCATTTATGTTTTATTTTTTATTTCGAATATATTTTGATTTTAGTTATATATTTAATTTTTTGACTGTTAACATTGTAAAAAAAATGGAAATTATTTGCATTTAGAAACTTTACTTAGAACATAAATGAATTTTTGAAATAATTTAATTGAAAAAACAAAAAAAATATGTATTAAAAACTCAAAAAAAAAAAAAAATCGCAACCTATTTATGGTTTAATCAAACTCTAAACAAAAAGCATATCAAATATACAAATGATTTAAAAGAAAAATCGATGAAAATTATGGCAATGAATTAAATCGATTATAATTAAAAAATTAATTAAGTCACATGTAAAATGAAAATATTTCAAACAAAAATGACATTAATCACAAATGAGAAAAACAAATGAAGTATTTTATCGTAAACTTTTTTTTGGATATTAATTAAAAATGATTCAATAAAAATGATTAAAGCACAAATAGGTTTTTAAAAACTAGAAAAAAATATTTGTTTTTTTAAAATAATTTTGATTTTATTATATTTTTATGTAATTTTTGTACAAACTTATTTTGACTTTTGCAAAGAAAATTATTATTGATTCAAATTCAAATTTTTTATATTTGTGTTACAAAAATTATAAAAAAAATTAATAAAATACAAAATGATTTAAAATGTTTTTCAAAATTCCGAAATATTTTTATTTAATGGCAAAAATATTTCAAACAATTTGATGTTGGTGATTAATTTAAATAACATCAAAATCGAAAAAAGACACCAACATTGATTTTTGTGGAATTTAGATGAAATTATTATAAAATTTCTTTCTTTGTTTTTTTGGAAATGAAGGTAAAGATTTTTTAACATGAATGAAAAATCTTTACCAACAATGTTGCAATGTATATTTATGAAATGAATTTCAGAGTGCGATTACTTACTTGACCATGACGAGTTCTGATAATTCTCGTGCTGAATCTGTTTTTTTAGGTTCGCAAGGTCGTAGTTGGGTCCTCTGTAACGAAAAGGAGAAAAATTAATAAAAACATACTACTTTAATATTTCTTCGAAATATTTTTTATCGCTTAATTTATAAGCAGAAAATATTTATTCCTTTGAGTGGTTTGAATATTATTTGTTATAAATATTGCGTATACTGTTTGTGAAATAAAAATAATATCATTATATCGGATTTTAAAAACATCTTAAAGTCTTGTCATTAAATATATCTAAAATTAGAAATATATTTAATAAAAATCTATCTCGATATCTTTCGTATAGTTTTTATACAAGAAGGTTTAAAAAAGTATCGAATAAGAAATATTAAACGAATATTCGACAGTTGCTACGCTATGGGCAAAGTTTCTTACTACAAATATGTTTTGCAAGACAAGGTCTCTGAACAAAAAAATGATGGATGTATCAAAGATAATAAGAGTTTTTTTTTGCGTCACAATGTTGTAAATTGTGATATTACGCACGATCATTAAAAAAAAGTTAAATAACATTTCAAATTCAGACGTCTGTCTGTATTGTATTTTAAAATCTGCAATTCAAATTATAATAATCTGATTTTTATGAATATCCGTACTTACAAAACGACATAATTTTTTATCGTTTTGAATAATCTTATTTGTAACGATCGTTGTAATACAGTGAAAACTGATTATAATATAATAATAAAACTTAATCGAACTAGTTATTATAGATACAATGAAATGCTTTAAACATTTGTAATTCTTCAGATCTTTTCAGAGTATTTTCTATCTAAAATAAATGTACTGTCTTAATCGGTCTGCCGCTGGATACATCTCGAAAATTTGGGTCTAACATAATAATACCTTTCGATGTTATTTTAAACGGTTTTTACTGTAAATCTAAGCACATTTTCTATTAAAGTATCCATACCTACGACTATTTATGATAAATCTTCTTCATTAAAATAAAACTTTCATTTCTGCTTTAGGTAATAATATTTATTAATTATGTCTAGACAAAATGAGTTGAAAAAAAATCTCTTTTTATTCATCAATAAATAATTAATGAAATTATAATATTGTTTTAAAGTCATGATAAAAAAAATTATAAAAATTTCTTTTTCATTGAAACAACAAGATTTTAATTTCATTGATTATATAGGCAAGACCTATTACGTGACTGTAACTAATCGTATAAGAATTTTTGTAAAAGTTGTTTTATATTTCAATTTTTTTATAGCGAGGAATCATTATTTATCATATTAAACTTGAATTTTAGAAATAAGTAATAAAATATCCCTTCAAAGGAAGAATACGAAATAAAACGGGTACGAAATAATTTTGATGTCATAGATTCAACACGATAAGTGCGACAAAATGCATGAAACACAAAACGTCAATATAAATCGATTGAAAAAAATTCATTTGAATTCAATCAAGTGAAGAATTATTTATCTCTCCGAAGATTTTTGTAGTTTATTCAGTCCAATATTTATATCAACATATTTCTGACCTCGACGAATGTCACTGAATGTCGCGTGTACTTATTATACCTTCAAAACATTGTTATAACAAATTCAATTGTTCTATTTTTTGTTCCATTGTTTCATATTTAATTGTATAAAATATAAAACTCTAGGTTTGAGTTACATTTTTATAAACAATAGACAAACTTATTAAATACGCCGTCTTTTCATTTTACGTTCGTATATCACTTTGACAATTTCTATTTTTAAGCATGTATAAATTTTAACTCGTTAAGATATTCTGTTTCGTTTCTACTGAATACTTTAAAATAATTATAAAACAATTTACTTAAACTTTCAAGAATCGTGGTGTTAGATAAAATTGTTATATAAATAGTTGCATAAATTTTCATTTTATTAATTATACGATAACTGTAAAAATATACTAAATTCTATTGCTATAGTCGCGACAAAAATCTAAAAATAACTTTGTATGCCATAATAATACGATGAAATACCTTCTGGCAATTTATTTATTTTTAATAATTTATACGAATAGAGATTGGAATTTAGTTTTAACATTTCACTTATTTAAAAAAAAATGTTATAATTTGGTTTTTTTTATTATTTATTTAATTATTATTTAATTTAAAGACCTTGGTGCGGTAAAAAATTTGAAAATATTTTGTCATTTTATTTTTTAGGCTGGACAAATTTTATTCGTTTAGTTTACGACATATTGACTTCCATAATTATTGAGTTAAATAGTAAACCTGTAGCCATTTTAAGGATGTACGAGCGCCAGGGCAATTTTGTATCAAAGGCTTGATTTAAAAAAAATATAAAGTTGGACTAAGTATAAATCATTTCTGAAAATTTTATGGGGAAAACGGTAGATGGATGATATGTTTTCATAGATTTCTTCAAAACTAATCGGTAGAAATTAAAAAAAACTATTTAAATTAAAGTTAAAATATTAATAAATAATTGAAATCAAGTTGTGCCCAACTAATTAAAGATGTACGAGCACGTTAGTGGAGACACAAATTAAAAATTTTCAATTTTGATGGTGAATTATGTTATAACTTGACAGTATAAGACGAAAAGTAAGAATACAATTTTTCGATACCTGGAGTAATTTTCAAAATATCGAAAATTTTGTTTAATTATTTAGATCCAGATGTTACAAAAACCAAGGCAGATATCGAAAAATATTACTCTTATTTTTCGTCTACATTCATGAAGTTATGACAAAATTCATTATAAATTTGGAAATAGAATAAAAATACCTCAATATTACAATGAATAAATCCGACCGTTTAGTATGTCGTGTTTTTTCCCAAACCCAACACTATGATGCGTTTTGTAAAGCTTTTTTGTATTTTGATAAAGAATGAAAAACAATGTACCTAATAAATTAATTTTATATTTGTTGGTACAATGAATATTATAAAAGAACAATATTGTTACTATAATTATTATGATTATAATAATTTGTCATAGGTGTAAAAAAGACATTACTGGTAAACATAATCTTAAAAATTTTTCTCACAATACGATAATAAAACGACCTTATCCAAGTAGGTATGTAATTATAATATTGTCATAGTATATTTTTATTTTAAATCATATATGAATCAAATAATTTTTTCAGCGGCGGAAGTAAGGTAATTTATTTTAATGTATTTTTTTTTTTTGTAAAGTTGATTACAAAGTTCATTTTTATTATATTGACAACAATAGGTAATTTATTTAAATTTGCAAATTTTAATTTATAGTTTTTATATAGCTTATGATAGACAGTGTAATGACGGAAATATAAATAAATTATTTGCTAAGTTCTTCGTCTTAAAAGAAATTAAAATAACATATTTATTTTATGATTTTGATAATTATTTTATTTATTGTACTCTTGATAGTTATTTATTATTAACTATTAAAAGACAAATAAATATAATTATTATTTAATTATTTATTAAATGTTTTTCCATTTTCTTAAGTGTGTACAATCATCATCCGGTACATACCAGAAAAAACAACAGATGTTTTAGTTATTTGTTGTTTTTATATCTTTTCTCACGTGTTTTAAAAATATAGTCAGGAAGAAAATAGATTTTCTGAAAATGACTTTGAAAACGATAGGAAAAGAAAATATATACATATAGATTAAAATTTCACGCTCTACAACTTTGAATGGGTGTGTTTTTCTGCTTAAATGCATAGTTTTTGAAAAAAATTCAAAAAAACTGCGGAAAATTTTATTTTAATATTGATTTTTCCGAAGGATTGGGAATAATCAAAATATAAGTACATTTTTATTGGAAATTTTATTTTTAACTACTTTTTTATGAAGTATTTTTTCCCTAAAATGCACAGTTTTTAAGAAAAATTAAAAAAACACCAAAAACAAGGAAAATTGTACATTGAAGTAAATTTTTCAGAAAATATGAAAGATAAGGAAAAGTTTATAAACACAAATTGATGGGAAACTTTACACCCGATAACTTTGGACTGATGCATTTTGTCTCTAAAATGGATAGTTTTCGAGTAAATTATAAAAAATTGTGGAAAATACGAGAAAAGTCGTTGATATTTCCGAAATAATCCATTTTTTGAGTATATAGTAGTTTTTATTCTACGGGTAAATAGCTAAAACTTGGGTATTGTCTCCAAAACTTCATTAAATTTAACCTTATTTGATTGGAGTATAATGTTTAAATATGATGTCGGATAAGCTGACCACTGCATGAAAGAAGTTTCCAACTAACAATTCGGTTTCGATTTCTCACAAATTTAATAAACTAAATGAAATTACTTTTCATTTACTTGTGGAGTAACTTGAAAACAAACATATGCAAGAAAAAAAAAGTATTTTTACTTATAATAAGGAAAAATTTTCATAAAAACATGACAGTGACATCATTAGATTAATATGTTATTAATATAAAAAAATAAACTACAGAAATAAGCACTTAAAAAATGACATTATTTTCTAATTGGCGATTGAAAATTAAAAAAAATTTCATTAAAACTATGTTATTTACGGATATTCAAATATCCATTTACTTAATTAAAATAATAACAATATATTAATTTATTCAATTAAGCCACATGACCTATGATACTTAGGTCATGTTTGTAATATTTTTTTAATTATATTCTTTAATTAAAAATCCACACGAAGATATAATTAAAATCAATAATTAGGTGAATATAATATTCATATAATTTTCATATTTTTAATAATACTCATTTTTTTTAATAATTTCTCGATAATTAAGTCTACAATTTAATTATATTAAATATAAAAAAATGTAAGTAAAATAATGAAATCAAAATCGGAGTAAGTTAAGTATTGATAATGAAAGTGAACAAAGTTTAGGTATTTTTAACTATTATAAATGTTTGCCGAAAAGTTTTAAATAGAAAAAAAAAGCATTTGGAATTTCCATACCATTTTTTGTAATTTTTGTTATTTTTTTCCTATAGAATTTTGGATTCGCGGCACCATTTACACACACGGTAATAGGGGATTGGACTAAAATTTTTTATCACTTCAGATAAAGAATTCTTACTTCACAAATAGAAAAGTGAAGTTAGTTTTTTAAAATCTTTACTAGTATGCAAGACATGAACGTTTAAAATTAACGTCATACGTGGATATCGCCATAGAAATTACATATAAAACTTTTTTTGCCAAAAAAAGATGGACAACTTTTGAATAATTTTTATAACTTCTTCGTTTTTTCATCAATTTAAATTTCACTTTCAAATTTTGTCATGGCATCAAGTCTAGTTTTACATTTTTATGGGTAATATGGCCAATTCGACATCAGGATTATTATTACGTCGAAAAAATCTATTGTTTTGACCTTTCTTTCTTTATACCGAATAATTAAGTCTAGGAATTTAGAGTATTAATTATTTCATCACCTTTTCTCGGCTATATATTAATTTTTGCACATCGCTGGCCCACGGAAAAATAAAATTGTTTGTGCTTCATTTTAATGACATAGTTTCGGTTACGAAACTTTCTTGTGTACGTCAAAACGTGGGTATTAAAATTATTTTATCAGGTATTATTTTATTTTATAAATATATTCAAAAAGAATCTATATACAATATTTGCTGAATTGACATATTTAAAGGTTATTGATCTAGTGCTTCTACTATTTAGAATATCTAATAAAGTCTAGTAGTATGAAGACAATACAGTGTTTGTTAAAGGTGATTAAACACTCAGCCACAAATATGTGAGTTTTACGCAATTTACTTGAACGATGGAAGCTTTTAATTTAAATAGGAAATAAGAACAAGTTGTAGGATTAAGTTAAAAACGAATAGATTCAGTAGAAAGTCAGTTAAAAAAGTCTATGATTCTATAAAAACTAGAGTAAAAATTTAAAATACCAAGTTGTATCGATTTTCTCATGAAAGAATGGACCTGCTTGAACACAGAAATTTCCGTATTTAGAAAGTTAAAAACTCCTAAGATAAACATCTATCTCTCTACGATAAACCTACATGGCTATGAAATACGTTAACATTCACAAAAATTATCAGTAATTAAAAATTATCTTGTAAAAAAGTGAAATTTACAATTTACATACATATTTTAAAAAACCCCCGACAAAACTTTTCGTTTACGGAAGTCTAAACTCGCACTTATCATATCTAAGGACACTCTGCACTAAATTACCTTTTTCTTGATCTATTCAATCATGATCTATTTTTTAGTTGTTCCGAGTACGGAATCCTAAATTCGAACTTGAAACATAGTTAAGAACACTATCCATTAAATTACCTTTCAAACGAAAAAAAAATCCAAACCGGTTCATTCGTTTAGGCGCTACGATGCCACAGACAGACAGACAGACACACACACACACATAGCCGTCAAACTTATAATACCCTTTGTTTTAGTTCAGTGGTTAAGAATAGTCTTGTTGTGCGTTTAAGAGGCAGTTATTTACATGAAATCATTATTTAAGTATCATTTGCAACTGATAAATCTTTAAAATTAAAAAAACCATATCGATATCTTGCACCGTTTTGTTTTTATTCCAATTTAAAAATGTATGTAGTGTGAGTTCAGCTCATTTTCTAGTAATACTTATATAGTGAAACCTTATGCATTATAGGTACTTTAAATTCATTAAATTATTTACATTGTTGTTATAAATTTGAAATGCACATTTTATTTAGTATTTCATGCAAGAAATTCTAATCTTTATATTTTATTGAAACACCAGCAAGAAGTTAAATACTACTAAAAAAATGGCCATAAATGGTGTATGGTCATGTGATGTTGCTATAGTTTACAACGAGTCATGTGATTCATATTTGTATATAAAAAGAAAACTATAATTTATGAAAACATTTATTTACTTTATAAATTTTGCATACAAGATTAAGTATATTTTGTGTATGTATAATCGATGTAAAAATTATGAATCAGTTCAAAATGTATGTGTAAGATGTTTGGGAAGCGCGGTTGAAGAACTTGACGCTCAGTTTATATAATTAACCCTATCAATAAGAATATTATTCTTAGAGTTGTATCATGCTTATAGATATTTGTATCATGCATATACTGTTACGAACACTTCTTCTGTGTAATGTAATGAAATAAATAAATGTTCATGATATACTATAAATTTTTGAACATTTATTTTTAGGACAAAAATAAAACAAGTGACATTTATTTATATGTAAAGAATTCCAAACAAATAAATTTATACTCAACTTTAAATCAGAGCAAACATTATCAAGTTTTAATAATTTTAACAATTTTTTGAGTTGAAAACAATAGCATGTGATGGAAATACTGGTCCAAATATTATTTCAGAATGTAGGCACGAAAAAAGCATTATTCTTCCAAATTATTCCATGCCACACTTATCCAAGTTCTATTTGGTATTCTTTTCCTCGATAAATCCTAACCTTTGATTTCATGAAGAATGGATTAATAATTAATTTCCTTACAACTTTAAAACTTTAATTCTGTTTTTCTCATAAATATAAAAATGTTACTTGGATCATTATGGCTCTAACGTGCCCTAATGTATATTTCCAATATGCATTTATTTGCGCTCCCACCATATTTATTAAAAAAACATGTTTGAAGCAGAAAAAAAAATTCAATGGTGAATTTTCTTGATATATTTATTAAATTTGTGCACTTAAACCATCTGGAAAGAATCGTCGCGCAACACTGAATACATTTTATAATATAATACAATACAGATTCAATGATTAAAAATATTGAATTCTATTAAAACTAATGTTTTTGACGCATTAGACGTCTTAAATTTCCCATTTTTTGTGGTTTTCTGATATTAATTTCCCACATATCACTGATTTAGAATAAACTAATACACTACAATCAAGTGATCTAATTACAAAATATGTTACATAATGTATTACGTTAATTATACTATCTGAATGTTTTAATATTGTTTAATTGAAATGCTTTTGAAAGTTTAATCTGTAACTTTGCAGCACTTGAAAGCAAGTATTTGGTACAGCTTATTTTCACCTACTTATTTTTCACTCGTTTAAAAGATATTTAGTTGGAAAAGACTTTGGAAATCTTACTTTTAAATGCAATTTATTGTGTTAGTCTTTCTGAGATCTAAAGGACTTCGCACAAATTAGATGTAATCTGAATTTCGGTCAAACTTTGTCAAATGATAGTTTCAGTTATTCTAAAGAAAACTTCCCATTGTCACAAGTCATGAAAATGACAGGATTTAATGTTATAACTAAATAAGTTGGAAAATGTACTTATTTGTATGCCTAATTTCTTATGTGTGTATAGGCAAATACATATACAGATATGTATAACAGCATGCATACGTGTGTTTTCTAATGTAAGGGTGTTGTTTTTAATTCTTGTTTTTTTGAAGAATGTTACAAAATTCAAAGAAGAAGCAGTGTTAAATGTTCCGTGGATCAATAATATGAAGTGTTAAGATCAATATGTTCAGCTACATATATACGTGCATGATTTTTTACAATTAAATTACAATAATTTTTTTAATATAAATGAGTACATTTTCCAATTTTGATTTAGCGATAACTTGAAATTTTGTCATTTTTATGACCACTTGTGACCATGGGAACTTTAAATCAAAATGACTTAAACTATCATTCCCCTAAATTTGAAAGTTTGACCGAAATGCAGATTACCTATAATTTGTGCGATAAGCGTTCACATATCAAAATAAAAAATAAATTATTCATATGCAATAATATTGACCTCTTGTTCACCTTTATTTGACTGGACATACAATTTAATAATTTTCCGGAGCCGTGAACTTGTTGCTTCATTATATTTTCCAAGGCTGTGCTATACTTCAAAATCAAATCAATTGTAGACAATTTTAATATGAACTTCGTTTTTCATTTTAATAAATTATTGAACTACTAAAAGACTGACTAACTTTAAAACACCTGTTTAATACGTCCAGCTTTTAATTTTTATGCTTGAAAACTTTACAATACGAAGACAATAATAATAAATAATGGCGTGAAGCCAATAAAACCAGTTAAATCTGGTTCTAAATTGAATACCTAACAAAACTAAGATTGAATATTTTGTAAATAATAAAAACTAGTAACGAAAAAAATAATAAAAAACACAATTTTCATCGTAAGAAATAGTTAAAAATAGCACATGTGTGTCTACTTCACAATATATTGAACAAAGAGCATAGGATCCTATAGTCTTTGATATTGAAACGTTAAACAACAATTCACGTTTAAAGTCCACATGATGAGCAAAAAAAAGCTTTCATGTTATAGTAAACAGTCAAGAAAAAACTTTTTTAATGTCTATTGAATTAGAATACATTTGAATTGGACATGACATTGAATTTATAATGTAAATATTATGTGAGTATCATGTACATGTTTGATACAAGCATCCGGTAACAACAATTAGTTCAATGACAGTTGTTTAGTATCTGTGTAATGTGTATTATTTTTTATATTAAGAAATCAACAAATTATGTGGAGCCAACAAATTTTTGGCATATGTTACCGTTTTGCGTAGGAGAACAAGATTATAGTTTTGTGAAACGCATAAATAATAAACATAGAGAGCAAACGACAACCTACGTAATTGGTGGCTCTAAATAATTATGGTACCAAACATAGGTTTATATTAAGCAATAAATATAGAAAAGAAAAAACTGCATACATTGCTAAATATGGAAGCGACCAACGACACTTTAATTGATTATTGCATAATACATTCTTTTATACTATTATTAACGGTACTCTTAATTCATTTTTATTTGAAATTGCCGCTGTTACATAGATTTCTCTTCAGGTGTAGAATTTTGGTCGAATAAGGAGACAAATTAGAAAAAAACATAGATTGAACATCTAATTGAATAAAGCAACTTTGAAAATGTAAGTCACTAGCCAAAAAGATAAAGTCTCGCCAACATCATTGTTGAAATGACTGCCAAATTTTTTCATGAACACGAGTTTGCTTCTCTCGATGTTATAGTAGCTCAGTAAACTAAAAGATTTTTCCAAATAGAGCTAACTCAGACCTCTTTGAGACTAGATCGATGGCGGTAAAGACATCAATGTATTAAGATGACCTGAGTATGGTTGGCTTAGCTGTTATTTAAAAACCGTGAATTCTGAAGAGCCCCAAACTCATATTCATCTTGTGATATATTCATGGAGTGTTTGGGTGAGTGTGAAGGTGCAAGCAAGATTGAAATTGTTGGTTCTTAGATTTGAGAGTAAATCAAAGGGCTGAAGGAAACAAACTAGCCATGGTAAAACATGTAAGATGTTGGGAAGAGGATTCATTACTTCTACTATATGCCAATCGTTCGTTCAATGAGAATGTCGGAATTTAGCAATTGACAATCGTAAGTCTCTCAAATCGATTTCTTATAGGTTTAGATCAATTGGAAAGTTATTTTCCTATTGTTCCTTTCCTTTGGATTTCCATATTGGGCCACATGGGCCATGGCAGGAAATTTGATCGAAAGGACAAAATACTTTTGCGTACATGTAAATTTGATCTTAGACATCACGAAAAATGTTGAAGATGTTGAAAAAATTTTATACTTTCGATTTCACAAACATATTCTCAATTAAACGTATAATTTTTAAATCCTGATTCATATGCTTTCGGAAATAATGACGAATTCTTCAGCATATAGCATCGATAAAACAGACTTGCGAGAACTTTTTCTCTTCAGTTTTAAATTATATCTGTATTTTATTGTATCAGAAGTAGCTGAAGAAACTTGGGGCTTCAGTTTTTGCCTAGGGCGGCGCTTTGTGTAAATCCGGCCCAGATTTTGAATACTTATTGGAACATTAAATAAGGCTTTTTTCGTTGTATTATGTATTTTTTTAGTAGAATTCAAATTTTAAATTTTCTTTTATGCTATATAGGTTTCATCACCGTTGATGAAATAGTTAGCAGGCATTCACTAATTATTCTTTTCAGTTGAAAAGCTGATTAATAAGGTTTTAGTCAGTTGATTCACTGTAAATCGAATTTGTTTCTGTTACTTTGATTCTTGTATTCATCTCTTTATTAATTAATTTACTAAATGGTTCATTACAAAGTACGCAAACGATTTGTGTTACAAAGTAAATTTGATTTAACGAAATCACATTGTGTACTTCACAAGTAAAACGTGCATGTTTTTTTGTTGGCAACAAAAATTTGTTATTCAAATATTTAGATATTTGAATATATCAAAATGAAATATGAATAATATGTTTGTATGATATATCAATAATAAGAAAATTATTATCCATACTAGAATGATACCCACCCGCTTCGCTGGGTTTAAAAGTAAAGATTGATAAACATTGCTCTCGCTTATCCCCTTTCTATAACACTCGAAATAATGGTAAGGATTCTTTTACACATGTAAAATAGATGTATGGTTTTCTATTTTTTAAAATGTATATTAGTAATAAATATTCATTGAGTATATCAGAAAAGATGGCCGTGACTATTTTTACAGAAATCTGTAATTCATGGTAATGTCAAATGACTACTTTTACAGAAATCTGTAGTTCATGGTAATGTCAAATGACTAGTTTTACAGAAATCTGTAATTTATGGTAATGCCAAATTAAATTAATTGTCTTATTCTCAAGTATGAGCTATATTGCTGTACAGTTTCATTAGAAACCATTCGCTAGTTTTAGCGTGAAAGCGTAACAAACAAACAAACAAACATGCTTACTTTCGCATTTATAATATATAGAGATAGAGAAATAATGTACAAATAATTATTTTGGAGACAAGAAAAGAATGAAAATAGTGACAAGTTATTTTAATTTGAAAATATTTATTTATTTATTCTAAGTACCTTGAAACATATTTTTTTATATTAAATTAAATTTATAGGTTTTAGCCACATTTTAACATTGAAATGTTACGGTCATTTTGACAATTTTTAAAGGTTGCTTTAATATTTAATTTTCGTTTCATAAAAATTTTCTTTAACACCAAATGTTTTAAACCCTTAATTTGGCCCTTAATAAACCCAAAACCAATATATCCGGAAAAATAACCCGTAAAAAACGGCGGCGGAAAAAATAGATTCGGGAATATAAATCACAAACACATCTGATATTGATTTTTGATAACTCTGATAACTTTGATTTTTGTTATTACGAGTTGGTTAGGTTGAGTTTGTCGGGTATAGACTATAGGAGTACGTTGGGTTCTGTCAGGAGATTTAAGCCCTTGCGTTCTAAAATGGAACACTATTATAGAAAACGGAGATATTATCGTAAATGAATTTTGATTTTGATACAAACAGGCCTAATTTTGCTTTTTATAAACTCCAGGATCAGGAGCGATTTTTATACATTTCGCGAATAAAAGATATACCACACCAAAAAAAAAATAAAATAAAATAAAAAAAGTGCATTCTAGTGACATCACTTCTATCGTTGCTAATGTATTTTACACCCTTTTTTTAATTTCGATAAGATTTAAAACCGAAAATCCCATTTTAGAATTATCTGCCGTACTAGTATAATGCTGTTTATTTATTCCACAAAATGGTGATATTTACCACCAAAAGCAAAACTTGCTTAAATTATACTATACCCAGAGATATTATGACATCAAATTTTTTACCACATATTAAAAAAAAACACACACAAATCTTTTTGCGTGTTAAAAAACTTAATTAGGTATAAATTGATTACAAAAGTAGTTAATTATAGTACAAATTTATTTAAAAAAAAAAAAAAAAAAGTGCCGAATGCCGATATTATCGTAATTTGTTAATTGGGTATGAGCCCAAGGTTATTTATTGAAATTACATTATAAGATTTTAATGAATATAATCTATTTTGGTCTTAAATATCGCTAATCTTACCAAATTTGAAAGCAATATATAATTATATAATTTTATAAATGAATTAAATTCTACGAAAAACATGCTGTTCAAAATATCTGAATAAATAATTAGATATATATTATATAAAAATATATTTGGACAAGTGCCCAAAAAAATATTTTTTTAAACACTCCCACTATTTAAAGAAAATGTCTCCAACTAAACGATTCGTGGTAATTATTTTGGTTTTAACTTGAAATTATTGGTAAAAATAATTGAAATATGAATCAGTAAATATTCTCAATTAGTAAAAAATTTTAAAACGTCCGTTGTTTTGTAACGAATCCAAATTTATACATTTTTTGAATGAAATAAAATGTTTTTACGTTTTATTTATTTTTAGTAACATATTTCTAAATTTATAACAGATTGTCGGTGTTTTTTTGGCTTTATAGTAAAAAAAAAAAAGTGTAAACAGTTTCATAAAAACATCTGCAAAATTATATCTTTATTCGCATTTTTTTCTAAAAAAAACTTGTAAGTGGGTTTTTTTTAATAAATTGTTCTAAAGCAAATATACTTTATTATAAATAAGCTAGATTTAACCCGTTGAAAAATCAACAGTACTCGCTTTTGATCTAAAAAATTAATCGTTTTTTTTGTGATGATTTCAAAGATTTTACATCCGTTGTAGACAAGAACATTTTAGTTTTCTGTGCAAACATTCATACTTAATATAATGTAATTGTGGTGGAAGCGCTGGTCACATTCAACAAAAATTTGGATACCTTACCGACCAGTTTAGAGACTAATTAATTAATTAAAAATACACTTATGTTATTTAGTATATTTTTAATTGGTACTTGCTTTTTTAGTTGATCGATAAGGTATCCAAATTTTTTCTTTGTACAATAATATGTTTCGTTAACTATAACGTACTAAAAATTTGAATCGATTATGCTGAGGGATAATCCTTAAGTATAAAAAACTATTGCTTTCCCATTCCTGCATATCGTGTTAGAATGTTAATCAGTACTAATCAGTACGGCTAAAAAGGGAGGAAAGAATGGAAACGAAACAACTTCGAGTAATCAGTCTAGTTACGTGCCCTGAAAGAATGCTTGAACGTTCAAAAAAAAAAAAAAAAACAAAGAGCCAGAATGAATATCAAAACATTGTCGAGAAATGACCATAAAATAGTACCCGTCGGATGTACAACTATAAAGCCAAAACTATTTAAACAAGGTTGCTTCATAAAATTTTATTTATGTACGATTATGACCATGGAATAACTTTAATTATTTTTCGCGATAATTCAATTAGTAATGTAAATATTTTCGCAAGTGAATTCCTATGACGCCAGAAAATATACTTTGTTTTGCTTTTACACTTTTTAAAGCAATTATAATTTTAACTCATGTCAAAATTTTAAATACATCACGCGTCTTTTTAGCAATTTTAATGTGATTTATATCAGACAACGTTAGTTGTTATCAAACTCGTGATTTTAAAATTTGAATTTAATGTAACAAACGTTTTCTTTTATTTCTACTTAAGGATGTTCGAGCTCCAAGGCAATTTTAAGTAAAAAGCTTGTTTTTTTTATATGACTTAATCTAAATAAATTCTGATAATTTTAGGGGGGGGGGGTTGCCCGATTATTTAAATAATTCAATGACTTCGAAAGTAGGCATATTTAACGTTGGTTTTATGGAAAAATGGTAGATGGATGATATGTTTAAATAGATTTCCACAAAACTAGTCGATGAAAATTAAAAAAAAAAACTATTTAAATTAAAGTTAAAACTTTAATAAATTATTGAAAAAAAAACTCGTTGTGCCTGGTTAATTAAAGATGTATGCGCATGGTAGTTGGGACACAAATTAAAAAAAATATATAGTTTGAATTTTGATGGTGAATTATGCTATAGCTTGACAGTATAAGACGAAAAGTATGAATAAAATTTTGTATTATCTGGAGTAATTTTCAAAATATCGAAAATTGAAAATTTTGTTTTATTATTTACCTTTCAATATTTCGAAAAATAAGGCAGATATCGAAATATTTTATTCTTATTTTTCGTCTACATTCATTAAGTTATAACAAAATTCATCATCAGTTGAAAATAAGGTACTAATAATTTCAATTCTAAATCTAAAATTGCCTTGGTGCTGGGACTACCTGAATGGAAAACAAGCAAATAGATAAATAAGCTGACCATTGGTTCATAATTCAAGAGGTAGAGATTTCGATTCCCACTTAGGTAAATATAGGTAATATAATTGTTTCCGTAAAATATTCTTGCTTTTGTTATTTGTTTAAACTTTAAAGCCACAATAAATTTAAAAAAAAAAAAAGGGAACAATATTTAAAAACATGAATGTAAAGGTTACAATATGACATTATTTTTGGAATATTACCATTACAGTCAAAATAACTATTATTTATAAATAAAACAATTATTAAGAATATTCTAAAAATAATAATAATAAATAATTGCAGCATAAAATATCATTGACCCAAATATTTGCAGACAACAATATTCTTAAAAGTAGATTAAAACAAAAATATATTAAAAGATAATAAAATAAAACAGAAAGAAAAATTAAATAAATTAATAAAGAAAAAAATATAATAAAAATTTCTAAAATGAAAGAAAAAATGTAATTATGTATTTAAGTGATTTTCAAACACTTTTTTACAATCAATATATATTAAATTAAATTAACTTCCTTCATTTGATATGTACATTTCCGCTAAACCATATTTAGTATTATTATAATAATTAATGTCTATCCTTCAAATTAAGACTTATTATCTATAATAATTGCAAAAAAATATATAGTCAACCTTCGTAATTATTTCAATTTTGTTACGAAATTGCAGGCGCATACCAATTCTATGATTATCGTAATTATAAAATATGCAATATCAATTATGAATCATACAATTTTTTACTGTCAAATTATTCCATTCATAGTTAAATTTAATTTGTTTATTCGAAGAATTTTAGGGGTAAGTACCTCAGTAGAATACTGAAAATACTTGATAATGAGTTTGATAATATCTTGCATTTTATGCTACTTGATTTCAAATACTTGATCATTTGGTGAAAGATTTGCGAAAAAAATAATCCATAGTTAATATAACTGTATTAGAAAAAGAATTAGAAAAAAAAAATTGTTGGTAAGTACGTAATTTTACTATCGTGGTCCTTAGTCAACCGTAGTAGCTCAGTTGGTTAAAGCATAACCAATTCCGTTTCGGCGGCATGTCTAGGGTAGCGGATTCGATTCAAGCCGTCACAAAAAAAAAAATTAATATAATTAATAGTTGTGATGGGCTGGTGTAGTGCATGGTATTTGCATGAAGGAGGTTCACTCAGCCTCTCAAAATAATTGAGGAACTGATAAATGAAATTATCAGCGGAAAAGGTAGTAAAACACATATATGTTATCACAATGGGCTCTATAGTCTGTGTGTCCTTCGAAGACAACCAATATAACCTAACCTAACATCGTGATATTTAATTAGTTATTTGAATAATTATGGGTATTGTTTCAAATTTTATTACCGACGCGGTGCAAGCGGAACGAATGAGTTTTATGAATTTTGAATAAGTATTTAAATATAAATAGTATTGTATAAATTTTATGACTATCTCGGCGCAAGCGGAACTAATTTCGAAAAGGTAAAATAAGTTTGCTTCTTAAAAAATGTCTCAAACATAAGTCAAATTCAAAGGAGACATTTTACGATGACCTTGACTTTCAGGGACGCTTAGAGATATAGAAAACAATTTTCTGATAACAAAAAAGCTAATATTCTTTAAAACCGAATACAATTGAAAAGCGTATGGGGTTTAAATAAGGCGAGCATTGGTGGCAATCGTTAATTCAAAGCCTTGCTCTCCAAATCAGCTTCTCTGGTCGAACATGTCTTCGCATGCATTTGATAAATGGAGTCCAGCCATCATTCGAGCAATCCAATAATGTTATATTTTAAGGAAGCTTGTTTCCGGGTTAAAATTGACTTTCATTAAGACTTTTCACATAAGTAATTTAACTGATAAATATACTTCTCGTTTTGACGTGCTCAATAAAAATTATTCTCTATCAAATGTCTTATAAACAGCAAACTTTCCACAAATTAGTTTCGACTTATCAACTCCGAAATTTTTTTAGGACGATATGAATTTAATTGCGTTGCAATTAAACGAATTACGTGAAATTAATTTTAAAAATGATTATGCATTTATAAAATATAATTTTCTGTAAAATAAATTTGAAGTGGTGTATTTTGTTAAATAAATAATGATCAATATATTTTGATAAATTTTTATAATTTATTTTAACAAATGATGTCATTTATATTATAATACAGTGGTGACATCTACATGAATAGGAAAAATATAATATTGAATCGTTTGTTTACATTTAATTAATACGTTTCATATATTTTATTGAACAAACAGTCATCTTATTTGAACAATTGTGTTGAACAATCGATGTCTTATTATTTATTTTTAAAGAAATAGATAAAAAAATACTCTTCAAATTTTGCTACAACATATTACGCAACATATAATATAACTTTTGTGATGATTTTAAAATTTTTGGCGAACTAAAAAGTAGTCATAAGTTAATGTTTAATAATGTTTTTTTCGAGAATTTGCTTAAAAAAGCATACGAAAAAAATATTCAGTGGGTTAGGTTTACTCAGATTCGGTTAATTTATTAGGTTACCACGATATACAGTCATTGGAATCACTTGTACTTAAGAAAATCAATGATATATAGAATAGTCAAGAGAAGATTTAATTCGGCATACGAAACCCCATACTTCATGATGGAACATAATGAAATGCAAAATGAGAAGGATTAGTTTGTCAACCCTTTTCCAAGGCTTATTTATCGAGTTATATTGTTTGCCAACTATTGGCCAAGTCTTGGCCAGGCTAATAAAGTTTTGCTAGCTTTGATCAAGGATGAGCTAGCTAGAAAATTTTTATTTTTCAGCTCTTATCTAAGGCTTGGTCAAGAATAATGAACCAAGTCTCCGAACTTGATTGTTGCTTAACAATCTTCTCCACCCCGGAATGAACTAGATTTCTCTATGAGGCGTTTTTTAAATAAATTTCTCTCAACCGTCGCTCAATCGCTTTGGAAAGTTAATTTGACTGTTAAGATATCAAACACAAAATGTATTGATGTTAACGAGACATAGACCACTTTAATAGCAATGGGGGTAAGATGCATTTCTTCGAAAACTGTGAAGAATGTGGCATAGATTCTTATGAATTAAGCTCATTTGGAATTTTAATGATCCTTTACATTATTTTTCAAGAAGATCCTCGGAAACTTACTAGAACATTCTTATACTTTTATCCACCAAGTATTCAGTTAGTCTCTACAAATATCCCGTAATATGTAGACGTTTTTTATAAGAAACCAATACGTTAGGTTGAAATTTTTAATTGAAGACCAAGGTTAATCTTCTAATATGACTGAGAATCGAATGAACTAAAAATAAGACGTTCTGAACATACAACTACTACTTTTGACTTTCATAACAGACTAGCGACCCGCCGATTCTAAATATACTTATACAAAAGTGTGTTTATTTACGACAGCACATTAGAAACATCTCAAATTAGCAGTGTTTTCTACTATATTATGCATGTATTATACATGTATTGAATCACTCTACCTATTGAAAAAACCGCATCAAAATCCGTTGCGTAGTTTTAAAGATCTAAGCATACATAGGGACAAACAGCGCGAAGCGAGTTTTATTTTATAAGTACTATATAGTGATGATATTGATATTGTTTTTGCAAAATCTGAGAATCATTATTTCAAGGAACGAGAACTGACTTGTCACTAACAGAATATTACATGAACATGAATAGATCTTTATTCTGCTGACTGATAATAATATTTTAGATAATATAATTGATTATAATGCATTATAATTGAATTGAGTAGTAAGATTAATAATAAATAAATAAACTATGTAATGATTTTAGATGTCATGACGTAGATATATCATTCATTTAATATTGTAATGTAATATTGATAACACATATCATGTAATAAATTTAATACTTCAAGTTTAGTACAGTTATGTACAAAAAAAAAATTATAATAAATTTGTGATAATTAATAATATAACCTTTTATAAATATTATTATAATCAATTTTAATTTTATCTAAAGTTATTGAATATGAATCATTCAACTGTCTATGGAGAATTTATAATTTATCATACACCTATTTGTTTATAAATTTATATTATAGTAAAACGTCTTTATAAATATCCTTTACTTAAATACTTAATGAAAATTCAATAAATTAATGATAATCATAGTTGTTTTACTTGTAAAAATTTCCGGTCAATGTTACACTATTTTCAAGTGAACAATTCTTAACTTCAGAAAGTGATTTTTTTTTATTAATTCATTAATTGTTAATTAATTATTAATTCATTAATTGTTGTCTAAGCATGTATTTTACAAATTAAAAAAGCCGCATCTCGATAGACATCAAGCGAATTAAGATTCTATAAAGATAGACTAATATTTCATACATTTTTGTAAGAATCAAAAAAAACTTGAAGAGCCAATTAATTTTTGATACATCGATACACTTTTAGGACAATTTAAAAAAATCTCTTCAATTTTCTCCCATCGTGAGAGGAAAAAATTAATAGGTATATAACAAGTATTTTTAATTCCTCAGACAAAATTTGAATAATATTATTGTAAATACAAAATGATTCAATATTTTAGTACTATAATATAACTATTTCTATTCTATAATGAATTAAACGATATGTCATAACTATAGATTCAGAATTCCGCAGTAACGAGCCAACAGAATACAACGTGTTGAGTCAGCCACCATAATTCTTATTAGTGAAATTCTTGTTTCGGAACACATTGAATTGTACTTATTTCTATATAGATTTAATAGATGGCGTTAAGTGGCGTTTACAAAACGAATCGTATTTTCAATTTATATACAAATGTTACGTTTTCAAGTTTGATCATAGGTTCTTTTATAAATCCGAGAGTCTATTAGGTTTTGGCGCCAGACGTATTTTTTCTTATCATCTTAATCTTGTATGTCTTGTGTCAATGGGCTAACTTTGTATATGCTTTCTTAACTTTGTAACTCATAGGAATCTAATTAGTTAAAAATTTATTAGAGAATACAAAACATTTGAAGCGAGATAAACACTTTAGATAGATGCTTAAACATTTTGTTTTTGAAAATATGTATGTTCTAGAATACTTGCGGTTACTGAGTTAAGAACTGCCGGTAAGTAGCTAGGAAATTTTAGACCATAACTTGTGGATATTCAGTGCAGATATCGATAAAGTTTTGTTTTTAAGGTACATAAATATTATTCCGGTATTAAATTTTGTAAATAAAGTATGACTAAGTAATAAACTTTGATTTTGTTTGCAAATTTTATCTGGATAATGCAAATATGTAAATATAACTTTCAAATTTGGAAACAATTATTGATACAATTATTCTTTTAAAGTAGTGCCGTATAAAATTCGATTTTTTTAAATAAATAATTAAAATTGTTGATTAAGAAAACAAAAACAATGTCGCGGTCGTTCCAAACAATTCATTTCGAAACATTTTTAGTCTGATTAAATTTGTTCGAACTTTTGCGTAAAGATGGCACCACATATGCTCTATAAGATTACGGTATATGATGAAATCAGTTTAACTATAATAATCACTTTACGAATAAAAAAAGTGTACTGTAAATTTAATTTTTAGAATCTAATATTAACGTCATGGTTTATTTTCAGAAAACAAATTTGAAAAATTAACATTATGAGTTATAAAGTTTTCTTTATATGTAATATAAAAAATTATGCAAATATAAAAATACCCTACAAGGTTATTATGTGGCTTATGGCAATAATTATATGACTTAAGTCAGTAAACTGCTTGATGAATATATATATATACATATATATATATGATTACATTTCTGGATCATACATAACATGAAACATGTTTTTAAAAATATTAAAATTTATTCCGAATTGTCTACATAAAGTATTCAAGGTTAATGATAAAAAATTTTACTGTTGCGCAATCTATTGGTGAATGGAATTATCAACCGTTTTTATTGTGGACACCCGATATACATACAGACCAGACCACTGAAAATGGTGTTATAAAAAAAATTTTTTTTTCTGATAAAAAATTATGAAATTTATAAATATTTTTTATACGGTAATAAATTTTATGTGATAAGACGTTTTTTTTTTGTATACTCAATACGAACGGAACTGGTCTAATGGTTTAAATATAAAAATTTTTGCCACGTAATCGTTTTTTTTTTTGTATAATATATTTTTGCAAATCATTTTTGTATAGTAAAATTTTTTACTTATCTTCTTTTAATAGAATCGGATATTCTTGATTTTTTTTTTTACAATACAGAAAGCCATCTGCTAACGTTTTAAAAAAGTATTTTTAAAACTCAGGTAAAAAGTGGACATCTGAGTTATCATAGTCTTTTACCGCCTAAATATTTTATACAATGGATTTCTTAATAATGAAAAATGAAATAAAAGAAAGTAAATTTTTAATTACTTACAGTGTAACCCTGGTGTAACGGAATAGTAGCTCCATTTTGCTTCCGTGACATTATTTTCTTATAACAATTCACAAATTTATATAAATCCAAAAAGGAAAAAATATTTTTTTTAAAATAAATTAATATAAATTTTTTTTTTTTGGTCACTTAGTATTAAAATAAATTATTAAAATATATAAATAATAAATTAAGTATATTCTTATATTTTTAGAACATGTGTTTACGTCGACGATTAGCGTCAAAATGAAATAGCTTGGCGTCGTTCATACGGCGTATAGCACAGTTAAGCGATGAGGGAGCCGCTTCTATCTAAATCCCCTCCATTTGTATATATTTATATTTGGCGCCCCCTTCTGGGGCTTTGAACACTTTTCTTATATTATGAATTGTACATAACAATACCTTTGCATTAGGTACGGTTTTTTTTTATCAGTATTTGTATAATTTATGTGTTTCTTCATGTGTGTGTGTGTTGTGTGCAAGTGTGAAGAGGCCGGACAAACTTTTGTTATCAATAAATTTATTGTTTATCCTCTTTTTTTTTGCATCATGTTTGTAAAAATTGTCGTTACCCCACTCTTTAATACTTATAAATAGGTTTTTCAACACACAATTCTGTTTTAAAGTTGGAATTTGGATTTGTTTACTATGAAATAAATTATATATTAGAATTAGAATCATATTAGTGTTTTCATTATCGATATGTTCAAGTCATTCGTATGATTAATGGCGGAAAATGATATAAATTGTGTACTAATTATGTAAAAAAATAAAATTTGATCATTTTATTATGGAAAATTTTTTATATTATCTATCCCAAGCCTCAAACTTTTAGTCATTTGTTGCTTACAAGGCAGTCTCTAGCTCGAAAAATTTGTGATAATTTTCATTCACTTCACGTTTACTTCGAAATATAACGCTTTAAAAAATATTTTTTTTAAATATGAGCGCATCAATGCGCCATTAATATCCAATTTGCGTTGAAATAAAATTCGTTAAATCGGTGTTTATCGAATTGTATGTTTCAGAGTTTATTAGATAAACCTTTCAAATTTAGCAGAATTCAATTTCGCCGATTTATTACATTCGCTAACTGTAATATGTATAAATTTAATTCAGAAAATTGTTAAGAAAACGAAGAAAATTTTTAAGGGAAAATTGTAGTTTGCATAATATGTTCCATTATAATATGGAATTTTTTCAATACCACTTTAAAAATTAATTTTTATTTTTATTATATCCAATTACTAAATCACGATAGAAATTTCTAGAACAGACACGAAGATCTAAAAACTATAATTAGCCGACAGCCGCATACTACGAAATTAATCCATTTTTCATTATTCTATTGAAACATTAGATTAAGTTGTATGTTTCATTAAAATTTAACTAGAATTGGTAGCGGCGTTAGCTCTCTTGTAATTTTAAATGTCAGCCAAATGAATTTACCATTTATTATTATTCCTGAAGGATTAACAAAGAAATAGATATCCTACAATTTGAAGATTGGGGGCAATTTACAATTTGCTGATTCCCGAAAAGAGAACGCTAATCTGACGAGAATTTTCTTCTCTAAGAGTTGTCCAACAGTAGGTGCATAAAGAGCACATACACAAAGTTGTAACGGTGATTTAACTAAAAAGTTTTTTAAAAAATAGTTAAAAAAAAAAAAAGAATCCTTTTGCATTGTTTTGAATTTATAAACAACAATTTTCAAGACGTTTGGAAAACTTTATGTTTTTACATTTTTATAAAACATAAATCTATAAGTATTTCCATGGTATCCTTGGTAAAGTATACGAAAGTACAGTGGACGGATATTGCGTATTAATAAAATCCAAATTTGTAACTTGATTTTTGGTTGTCCTATTGAAATTTTGTAGAGATTTGCATTACGACGCGCTTACAATATCATATATGAACTAAATATCATTGGAATTAGATAAAATTCAATTGGCGGTGATAATTTTCCAAGAACAGTTATTAGTCTGTAGGTATGTTATCTTCTATTAGATTGTGTGACGATATTAATGATTAATTGAATCAAGTTCCTAAAACAATGCGAAATTTGATAAGATTTAATTCAAAGTCATTGTTAATTTTTTTATTATTTAAAATTACGTCAAAGTAAATAAATAGAAATTTAATTTTAATATATTTAAAAATGTGAAAATTCTAATTTTAGATCAAAGAAGATTTAAAGATAATTTCTAATTTTATCCAGTGATGAAAACTGTCTTGTGATAAAAACTGACCCCTGCGACAATGAAAATATATAATGTCATCGTGAATTCAATATTATGAGACACCATTTAGAGACACTGAACAAAATTTACCTGTCTTTTGTATAGTAAGACGAGCCGTAACTAGATCTCATGACTTAGCTATTGAAAGGCAGTTCCGTTTTATGTTTAGGCTTTATAGACTCGAGCATAGAGCCCACTAAATTTTTAGGACATTTTAATGTGTGTAAATTCAGTCGAATTGATAACCTCCTCCTTTTTTGTTTGAAGTCGGTTAAGAGTATACGAATAATGAAATTAGTGATGTTGCGAATCTGCCTACTATAACTCGTTCGAATACTGAACATTAAAAAAGTTTAGCGAATACCGAATAGTAAATGGATATTCGTTCTATCTCTAAATGAAATATTTAACAGAGAGTTCTTCAGTCTATCGAATAAATTAAACTTTGCAAATGATAGGTATTCGCATTTAGAAATATATTTCGACTAGAAATAGAACACACCGAACATTTTAAAGTTTTATCGATTATCATGGTATAAAATATTACTGATTATTTGCATGATATTCATAAACAGTTTGTTGCGTGACCGAAAAATAAATGCAATTCTGGTAAAGGAAAACGAAAGTCTTTCTATGAAAAGGGTGCAATACCCTCTATTGATTCAAGAAATGTTTATGAATGAAATTATATAATTATGTAAGCATAAAAATATTGGTTGTGTTGGTTGGTAACAATACCTTTCAAATTAATAATTAGTAGGTATATTGTAATTATTATTTTGCTGCGAAAAAATATTCTAGATCGAATGTTCAAGCGTAAGGTGAAAGTAAGACGAGGAGTCATTTTCACTGAAGGTTTTAGGGTGATGAAAGTCGTGCCTTCTTACTAGACGCTGCCATAACAAGACGCTGAATCGGCAAATATATGAGTATTTGTAAATTATTTTTGCAGTTCCATTACCAATTAAAGCGTCGAACTGTCTAGGCAGTAACGCTTTAACAAGCATTATTGTATTCTTGTGAGAATGGGCTTATCTGTATTCTTGTTGGTTTTCACTCAAGTCTTGACCTTACACATCAAAATTTCCTGCCAATATATTTTGAATCTTGCTAAATGCTGTATGTTTTTATATTACTATTCACTCAATAATAATATAATAATAATATACTCAATATGATTTGATTTACAAGGAATGCTTTATATTTAAAAGCTTGCTTTTAGTCGAAGCTTTTTTAAGTTAATAATTTCCAGGTTTTAATAAATAAAAATCGATTTGAATATTTGAATATCTATATTCTTAAGTTTAAAGGGTATTTTTGTTTTTTAATTTAAGAAAAAACTTACCTTTAAATTTTGTAGAAGATCTTTCTATAAACTGGCTGGATGTACAGCTGCAAATAGCAGTAATACTTGAGTATTGGAGTATCTAAAATCAAGAAAAGCAAAAACAAAAATAAGTAATCGTTTGTGGATATTTTTGGTAAATGGCAATGGTTTGTGGATATTTTTGGCAAATTTACTTAAATAAAGAAAAAAAATATTTGAACTTATTTTTGTTCTGAAGGTAATGGACAGGCAAAGAAAAAAAAGCGTTCAAAAGTTAATAGCAATTATTATTGGGCTTAAATGTAAATTGTTAAATTTCATTGAATATAGTTATCTACCATCGCGACAAATTCTAGTTCTTTATCTTGCAGCAGAACTGCAGAACTTTTTCCCATCACTTTTTATAAATTTAGCACATTGCCGAAGCAAATGGAGCTATTGCTTTTGTACTGATGATGGAATTTTGAAAAAAATTCTTCATATATTCATCGATCCTCCTTAATAGATGTCAAAAATGATCATCGTTAAAATTTATTCATATATATTATATCTGTATCTATGTATATACTACATATGTAACTATACATTTATGTATCTACTCTCTCTAGCAGTCGCAATTTACGTCCGATTTGAATAAAATTTGGTATCAAGAAGGGTTTTTGGTATTAAGGTTAAGTTCGCAAAAGTACAAAATTTTGAATTTTTCATAATAAATATTTTTGTATTTTTAGATCAGTTCTAAGCAAAGAAGTGCTTTTGCAATTTGTTCTTGAGACGCTTGGTTTCCAAAATAAAAATTCTTGAAAAACTAAAAATGTAATTATATTCGATTTTAAGAAAAATGTGTGTTTTTTCAATCTCTGAAGAAATTCGCTTAGCTAACGCAGTTCCTGCTCCACGAATTTTTTAAGTACTTCGTGGTATTTTATAGAAGAAAAAGAGAAGGACTTTATAAAGTGAAATCAATCAAGTGGTGCGTGATTTCAATCAACTTGGCGTGCTAAAAATCAATAACTATATAAATGAAATCAAATTTATTTATAATCCCTTTGAGTAAACATTTTCAAAATGTATCTTATCTTTCTACTCAAATATGATCAAAGTTTTCTTTAAAAAATTAACAAAAGTTTAATTTCCTATCCATTGAAGAGCGCGCAGAAAGCTTTCTAAGTTTTATGCATTATATCAGTAAACAAATTTTTAACTGAAACTTTTTAAATAAATACAAGGATATATTAAAAAAACTATTGATTGATAAAAAAACCTTACAAAAATCAATAATTTGATTACGTTGAATTATTATCAAAAACTATTAATTAATAGTATCATTAGATATATGATATGCTAAATAGTGTAATGTAAAATGATTAATAACAATCACAGATCATTGAATTTTCATTCAAGAACATTAAACTATTATTTAACCGACGAAAAACAAAAGGGAAGAGTTCACCAATTCAACAATCTTCTTTAATTTTTAGTTTTTTGAATGCATCTTCGCTGATTATAAACATATTTTAATTATTTTTTTTCTATTGGACAGGATATACTTTCAGGGTAGTTCCATTTAAATATAATTATTAAAAATAATAGTTTAAAAAACTAATAAACACGTTTTTGTCACTAGCTCTATTAAAAGGTTGAAAATAATTTCCCTAAAATAAAAAAAAAATCATTTTATGTTGTTGCGTGAGTGCTAAATTTTGAGTAAAGTCATTTTAAAATATCTTAAAAAGCACCCCACGCTTTTTTACGATAAAAATAATTTTTTTGAATTCAAAGAAATTATTTTCTACCCCTTGGTTCAGCTGGTTACAAAAGCGTGTTTTTTAGTTTTTTAAACTATTATTGGTTTTGTGTTTTTTAGTTTAGTTTTAGATTATTTATTTATCAAAAATTCAGTATAAATATGGTGGGAGCGCAAATAAATGTATATATTTTCAGATATAGAAATCGTTATTCCTGAAAATCTTCATTAGGATAATCAAATAAAATTATTATATAATTGTATTGTCATCGGTACATACTAACATGCTAACATACAAACATACTAACATACGTATGAAGCTAATAAAAGCGTGTTAAAAATGAGTCCAATTTTAGCAATAAATTCCACCCCTAAATAGATGGTATAAAAATGGATTCACGGATGGATCTTTGGAAAAATTTCAAATTTTTAGTTCCTTTGTTCATTAAAACGTATGAAAGGTAATTATTTAAAAAAAATTGTAAATCTTCTAAACTTCTAAACTCGCGAAAGAATACAAAACGAAAATTTGTTACAAAAAATGGAATTACTTTAAAAACTCACAGAAAGTAAAAAAGATAATACTACCAATAGTTTCCTTGTTACCAATTATGTTTTAATTCATTGGGATCAAATAGAATGAAGCTGGGCACATTCATCAAAAAAATGTTGTATTTGTAAGATTAGTCTAAATTTTAATCTATACTAATAATACTTAATAGATTGCAGATAGTAAAATAAAATTGGCATCAAAATCAGGGTTAAAACCTTAAATAAAATCTTGAATTATAACGTTATCAATGTTTACTATACAAACGACATTTAAAAAAATGTCTATTTTTAATTTTTATTAGTATTTTTATGTATTTCAAATATTTTTGACATCTATCTAAATTCAAGGCAATAGTTATCTGCAAGTAACATTGAATCGGCTATTGACTTTGACATAAAGAAATTATTCTGAATTTCCCACTCAATCGGTAAATGGACTGGTTTTTTGTAACTTTGGGGACAATTAATTGAATAAGTTTTATCAAATTCCGAAACAAATTTACGTCCTGAGTGAGCTGTAAAAATAATCAGGTTGATATCCTTTTTCGTTTTTGAGTTATCGCGCTGGACGGACGGACGGACAACCGGAAATGGACTAATTAAGTGATTCTATGAACACCTATGCCGAAATTTTTTTCGTAGCATCAATATATTTAAGCGTTATAAACTTGGGACTAAACTTAATATACTATGTATATTTCATATATGCATGGTATAAAAATGTCAAATATAAACGCATATACTGAATAGAAATTTCATGTTGAAGTTTCTGTTAACAAATTATTGAAATTACTGAAAATGTCGTTCTTCGGAAATATATATTTCCTTCCTATTGAAAACAACAAAATTAACATCTGAGTGTTGATTAAAGAGATATACATTTTGTTTTGCAAAATATATTTAAAGCAATTTATTGCGCCCATTAAAAAAAAACATTTAATGTGATTAGTACTTGTACATAAATTATATTTAATAAAGTTTTAATTTATTTCAATTTATAATTGAATTATCAATTCAAGCGGAATATATTTGACTTGAAGTAGTATAGAAATGACCATGGAATGTCACTGCTTGTTATCCTTTGAGTGGCAATATCAATTTGACGTTTATAAGAAAAATTTTCCAAATTGCTTAAAAAGCTTCAATTCTTAATAGGGACTTCCTTTTAAAATTAATGTAAATGATAATATCCAATTCATTTAAAGTCGACATTCAAATCCAGATCTGCAAAAAGGTTGTGGTGGATATATTTGAACGATACTATTTTGGTCATTGACGAATTTAAATGAATGAAAGTAAAGTTTTCAAATTGTGTGTAAATTATTCATATAATATTCATTTTTCAGATAAATTCAAAGAAAACAGCTCCATTCAATATGCAAAGAAAAAAGCCAATTTCAGAAATTCCAAAAAGAATCCTGCAAAAAGAGTTGAGGTTGACATTTTCGAGAAAGTTTGCCCACAAGAAAACAATTTACTTGGAATGTTTTAATCGCCGTCGGAAAAAGATGGAGATACTATTGAAATATTATATTTTAACCCAAGAACCAACAATCACCAAGAACCAATGCAAAGCAAATAGATATTTACAAAAATTCAAGATGGAGTCCTGTAAAAGAAGCCGAGGATGAAATTTTCAAGATCTTTTTATTTTTGACAATAAAACAATTTACTTGGATATTTTGGGTGTTTTAATTTAACTCCGACGCAAAAGGCGGAAGGAATTTCCAATTTTTTATTTTAGATTATTAAAACCGTTGTTAAAACATTTCTATTAATTACATTACAAATCTAACAGATTATAGAATATTTTATATCATACATAAAAAAATATTTTCTTTAATTTACGTGTGAACGTTTTACTAACAGCCCACAGACAAATTCCAGTTTTTCTGTTAAATGTTTTTATACCATGTATATATGAAATATACATAGTATATTAAGTTTAGTCCCAAGTTTGTAACGCTTAAAAATAATGATGCTAGGAAAAAAATTTTGTCATAGGTGTTCATAAAATCACCTAATTAGTCCATTTTCGGTTGTCCGTCCGTCTGTGGACACGATAATTCAAAAACGAAAAAAGATATCAAGCTGAAATTTTTACAGCGTACTCAGGACGTAAAAAGTGAGGTCAAGTTCGTAAATGAGCATCATAGGTCAATTGGGTCTTGGGTCCGTAGGACCCATCTTGTAAACCGATAGAGATAGAACAAAAGTTTAAATGTAAAAAATGTTCCTTATATTTAACAACTTTTGTTTGTAACATTTTTTCGTAAACATCACTGTTTACCCGTGAGGGCACCAATTAGGCGGAAATTTTATAATATGTACTTTACTTGATTATCAGTTATGTATGTGTCACATGTTTGTATGTGTAATGTGATAAAGAAATCAACATTGACTATGCATGATATTTCAACAATTAACTCAGTCAATTGCTTGTTTTCATTTGTTTATTCATAAATATTTAAACTATTCAATAATAAAAAAATTACTAAAATTTATTTAAACGAATAGGCAGCTCTACTTTGCGTATTCCATTCAAAATTATTAATTATTCCAAAATTACAAGTATTGGTTTTTTCGATTTTTTTGAATTTTTTTAAGGGGTACCCCTTTACAAAAATCGAAAAAATCGAAAAAAAAATGTTGGCTCCGATTTCGATAAAACTCTGTTTATAAGGTAATTTTGACCCATAATTTACAAAAATCGTATTTATATAACGATTAGGAAACTAGTTTCGGAGATATTGAGCCAAAATATGAGATAATGGGTGATATTTCAAAAACTATGCTTCCAATCATCAAATGAATACGATTTTTGAATTTTTTGGGTCAAAATTACCTTATATACTAAGTTTTATCCAAATCAGAAACCATAAATTTTTTTCGATTTTTTGGAATTTTCTTAAGGGGTACTCCTTTATACAAAATCGAAAAAATCGAGAAAATTTTTTTGTCTCTGATTTTGATAAAACTCTGTTTATAAGATAATTTTGACCCAAAAAATTCAAAAATGGTATTAATATAACGGTTAGGCAACTAGTTTCGGAGATATCGAGCCAAAATATGGAATAATGGGTGATATTTCAAAAACTATGCTTCCAATCATCAAATGAATACGATTTTTGAATTTTTTGGGTCAAAATTACCTTATATACTAAGTTTTATCCAAATCAGAAACCATAAATTTTTTTCGATTTTTTGGAATTTTTTTAAGGGGTACCCCTTTACAAAAATCGAAAAAATCGAAAAAAAAATGTTGGCTCCGATTTCGATAAAACTCTGTTTATAAGGTAATTATGGCCCATTAATTACATAAATCGTATTTATGTAACGGTTAGGCAACTAGTTTCGGAGATATCGAGCCAAAATATGAGAAAATGGGTGATATTTCTAAAACTATGCTTTCAATCAACAAATGAATACGATTTTTGAATTTTTTGGGTCAAAATTACCTTATATACTAAGTTTCATTCAAATCAGAAACCATAAATTTTTTTCGATTTTTTGTTTATGTACTTTAGTTTATGTATATGAAATATACCAAGGTATACTAAGTTTTGTCCCAAGTTTGTAACGCTTAAAAATATTGATGCTATGAACAAAATTTAGGTATAGGTGTTCATAAAATCATTAAATTAGTCCATTTTCGGTCTGTCTGTCTGTCGTCTGTCCATCTGTCATCACGATAACTAAAAAACGAAAAAACATATCAAGCTGAAATTTTTATATAATGCATCTAAGTGAGTAGTATTATATACATGTGTTCTCTCCCACTCTATGCAGGCACACAACAGAAGAACTATTGTATAGCTGAAAAGACATCGAAGCCACGATACAAGTCTTTTTTTGCAATTTCATATAACATCTATAATATCTCTTACTTAGATGCATTGCTTAACGCATGTACTTTGTCATACTCGCGATATTTATATGCCTAGATGTAAATCTAACTAGTGGTATATGTGTGACATGTATGTATGTGTAATGTGAAAGAGTAATCAACACTGCCTATACATGGTATTTCAACAGTTAACTCAGTCAATTGTTTGTTTTCACTTGTTAATTTTGAAGTAAGCATTTTTAACACGCTTTATTAGTTTCATACGTATGTTAGTATGTAACAGAAAATTTGAATATGATTTTGATCCCCATCAAAACGTCGGATTAACTCGAAATTTGGTTTACTCATCAAGTACCGATGAAAATATAATAATTTAATAAGTTTATTTGATTATCCTGATCAGGGTTTTCAGAATTAACGATTTCCATATCTGAAAATATATACATTTATTTGCGCTCCCACCATATTAAATAATAGTCCAAAAAACCAAAAAACACAAAATAAATAATGGCTTAAAAACACTAATAAACACGCTTTTGTAACGAGCTGAATTAAAAGATAGAAAATAATTTCTTTAAATTCAAAAAAAAAAAAAAAAATTTCACGTAAAAAGCGTTGGGTGCTTTTTAAGATATTTAATAATGTCTTTACTTTTACCAATACCCGTCTATAAAATATTTACAATAATTGAAATTTAGAACCCAACGCTTTTTACGATAAAATGGTTTTTTGAACTTAAAGATACATATTATTTTCTACCTTTTAGTTCAGCTAAATTATTTTGATTTTTTTAAATGAAAACATGAAAAATTAATGAAACATGAAAAATAAATTATTGGGCTAGAATTGGGTGTTGTTTTAATGATTACAACTAATTTCGTGCCAATTACCATCCCAAACGTACTAAAAAGATTCTATGTGAAAGTTATATTGGAATATCTCGTTTAATATTTCAAATATTAATAATTAATAAATTCAGTTTACTTAATATCAGTATAATGTTTAAAAGTAATTTGCGTATTTACAAATTTTTTAATCACGTGTTTGATTTTTTATGAAAAATATTGTCACTTAGCCAAAATTTTGTATTTGACATTTTTGAAACACTTTAATAACATTCATTTAAAAGTTGATATGTTTCAGTCATTAATTAATGATAAATTGACATTAAATGCCAATCTTTAATAATATAATAATAGCTTTCTTTCAGATACTTAGTGAATGTCAAGGAAGTGATCAATGATTTCCGATAATTTTATCTACTATGTAGGTAGCATGCAGACAAAACAGTTGAGATGTTTTAACAGTGATAATTTTTTTTTTTAATTTGATAAAAATTAACCTTGAAAATTGAAGCAATTACGCTTAAGATGAATATTTTTCATAATAATAATAATTAGTAATAATATGTTAATCAAAAAGTCAAATTTCAAATGAAATTCTAAATCCAATGTATGAAGACTTTGTGCTCATACAGTTTCCTAAGGTTCCATCAATAAATTACGTCACACAAAATTTGTAAATTTAGAAATTTTTTTTTCATTATAAATAATTTGGCGCTTGAGGTACTTGTTGAAAGTTTCACAGATCACTGAATTGCGGAACGGTAGGACAGCAAACATGCACGCGCCGACGATATACACCTAAATAAACCTTGCAAATATAGATCGACATAGAAAGTTTTTTGTTTACGTATAAATTTTGTATTTTAATATTTTAGATTTTAACATGTGACGTCACAAAACTTTCGATCTCCCTACGCCTTGTCACACAATGTGTCACATTTCGTTAGAACCTTTCCTCCTTCATATATGTGACGTATTTTATGAATGACCCCTAATGGCAAATAGTTTTTTCTTAAACTTTTTGAAACTATTTATAAATGTGGTGTAATAGTTATCGTAGATTTGTATTAAATTTATAAAACAATTCAAAAGTATACAAAAATGGCCTGAATGAAATTTTATTTTCCAATTTTCATGCCCATCTCTTGCAATTAAAAAAGGATGTGAGACATTAAAAAACGCCAGATGGCAATTTTAAAGCAAATTTGATTATATTTCGATAATCCAGGCCCCGTTTATGTTAATAACGACTTAACACTAATATGATGAGCCGTATTAAATCAGTTTACAAACTTTTATATATGATTTTACAATTTTTACGAATCTACACAAAGTAACTTGACACTAAAAAAAGAATCATCGAAATAGGTTGCCGTGATATTGAGTTATTCGTCCTCTGGTCGTGCATACTTAATGCAAATTTACGACTTTTATGGTTTTCTCACGGAAAGGACCAGCTCAAATAGATAAAGAATCATCAAAATCGGTGCACCCAGTCGAAAGTTCTGAGGTAACACACATAAAAAAAATACAGTCGAATTGATAATCTCCTCCTTTTTTGTTTGAAGTCGGTTAAAAAAAATAATAATACGAATGATTACTAATATGGCTAACTAAGATAAAATCCCCAGAATATTTTGTGACATCATGTATTTTTCGCTATTGCAAAGGATCATAATTGATAATCATATTAGAAACTGATCCGAATAGTTCATACCAGTATGTCATTTCAGCCTGCATATTATTTTTGGTAAAGGTAAGAATTTTAAAGAAATAACCAATTTCTTGAATATGATGATTATAACAAAGATCCAATGTTAAGGTATTTTGGTTTGTGATTAACAGTGCATAACTATAATATTTACAATTTTGCACATGGTTGACTGAATATTACACCTCTGTATACATTGTATTACGGGTAATTTACGTTTTAAGGTTTTCCGTATCTTAAATGTAAGAATTTTTTAAATTATGAATATTTGCCTCCAAGAAACTACAGGTGGCACTTTAATGGCGGATGATGAGCGTATAAACATCATCTCCGGCCCACATGGTATAGACAAACAAAAAAACCATAAAACAGGCATGGGAAAACGAGACTTAGAGGAGTCCTTCAGACGTCTGTAACTAAAATACGAGTAAGACAGTGACAACCAAAAATACGAGTAAGACAGAGAGACATTTTTTTCTACCTATCTCATTACTATTAGAGAAACTGAGATAAGTAGAAGAGTCCTATACGCGTCGCACTTCCTCCTCTAAGAGCAATGCGGACTTGGACAAAGAGACACACAATGAAGATTATGAACAATAAAAAATTAATAACAAAGGTGACTTCGACTTAAAATAACTCGCTCATGCCTGCCATAGAACATGTAATCTATTTTATATGATTTACAAATCTAGCTCGTAAGTCAATTAGTAAAAATTCCCGTTTTATGTCATTTAATTGTATGTTCTAAGATGTTCTCTACATTTCATATTCTTCTCTACATTTCATATTTTTGGCAGTAGAGGTTACCTCAGAATTTTGGCAGCCGCAAATAGTCTTTTGGATTATTGTTACGTGTAGTAGTATCAAATTTTCAGCATAGATCCGTGTTCACCAAACAGGGCGAAATGAGGTTTCTCAAAAATGAAAAAGCTACGAGTAAAGTTGCTAAACTGCTCTTTGATAATAAGATTTGGATTTTTTAATCTAAATTATATTTTTTGTAGACTTATAGTCAAGTTTTAAACGAAAATAGACCTACCAATCTTGGTCTTATCCTTGAGAATTTTCTACCATCAATTTTTCTAGACAATAAACAATTACCTGAATTTTAATAATGGGAAAATTACAAATCAGGTTAAGCAGAATTTAGCCATTCAAATTTGAAAGCAAAAGAATCTCTAGGCCATCATATTTTTTGGCTGGTCAATTTTTCAAATGAGTAATTTTATTTTTTCATTTCTGATAAAATGTTTCATGCAAGTACCTATATATAATGGTCATGTGAGTATCTCAAACCAAATTTTATTATATTTTTATATGCATACTATAAGATTGAATTTCATTTATTATTGACATTTTGATAATTTTTTTCATGATATTGTTTCGCAAACATAATCGACTATTTTTTCCGGTTGTTTTTTTATTTTAACTACGCATTAAAGTTTACTATCATCGATACCTACCTAGTATACATTAAAAACGTAAGTACTATGTTAATATCTGGTTTATCACATCAATTAATTTAATTCATTTGTTTTAGATAAAACTCTTTGATATACAACGGACTCTTTAATTAACGTTTTTAAATTTTTAAATCAAGCCATTAATTATGAAGTGTATCCTAACCAGAGCCTCTATCTTTCTAAAATTGATGATTAGATAGTAGCAACATTATTAAAATCTGACACAGATAACAATCATGTTTCTAAGCTTTTTTTGTTTTTTTATTTAACTCACTTTAATTTTTTTATTATTTCCTGTAGTAAATTTTCAAAGAAATTAACTAAATAGTTTTACTACCAATGGCTATAAAACTGACAAACCCCAGCTCTGTGGCATTTTAGCTCCTGAACGGGTGAACCAATTTTGATGCTGAGAAAATATTGTTTTATAATCGTTGTAATATAACTGTAATTATGAAACCAGAATAATGATATTGAAATTATGACCACGTGCAGATATCATGATAGTGGAGCTTATATCTACTGTTTCTATATCCCACCCAATTTACAATGTGGAGCATACAAATAAAGTGTTTTTGATTTAGAAGCTCTCGGCCATTAGACTCAAGGCATTTCTTTTTCAGCCGTCTTCATGAAGTTGTCACAATCGTAGATGCCAGACTGACAAATTTTCGTACAGAATCACTTTCCGCTTATTAGAATCTTTCGATTAATGAAGAAAATAAAGCCTCCTTTTTTCGTTATTGAAGATTTTTCAGGGATGAATCAACTGTTAATTGAAGGAAAATTGTTTTTTTCCTTAAAACATACAAAGGGCCATGGCCATTAGCTTCTGATTTTGATAAACTGAGTGAAAAAATATTGGTCCCGTGATCATGTGCAAGCAGTTTTCCAGTGACTCTTTGTAACCTATAATTCCAAAATCACCTTACGTGGAAACAAAAGCAAGTATAGATAAGAAAAAAAGTGGCTTAGAAGCAGAAAAATTGAAGAAGAAAATGGAATAATTAAGTTTGAAGACGAATATGACTAAACAATTTTTTTTTATTATTTCCAAATAAAAGTTACCTACTTTTGCATCTTAATACTCTTTTGAATCAATTTTGAGCATGAAAATCCCTTCATTATATGTTGCCCGAAAATTTGTTAAATACTTCACTATACGGAGTCTGTTTATATAATAAGTACAATTATATTGTGATATAACATAAACTTTCTGTTTCATTTCACTAAGATAACGCAGCTGACTAAAATCAATAAAAATATTAATCTAGAACTTATTAATAATTTGAAGATTGGTCAGTGGTCAGTACAAAAGTTCAATTGGTTGGTAGACAACTCAATGAATCTGGCATATTGTTAATTAATTTTCATTATATTACAATAAATACTCGACGGCACGGCAGCTACGCGATCTCTACCAAAGTAAATTAAATGTCTAAAATATTTCCATCATGCATTCACTGAATGAATGATTCATTTTTTGTTTAAATAATAATGGTAATTAATTTCCCTTTCTTATTGAATAAATAATAATAGGATTCCGTACTTATTGATGAAATAAGTGATTAAAGACAAGGTTGTAAATAGCTTGTTGGATCTATATTTATTTTTTATTCCACTTTTAATGGGGAAAATTAAATGTAGGTAGATTTATGAAGAATGGTTTTAAATGAAAAGATTTTGTTTTTAAAAAAACCCAATTTCTTAATTCGAAATAGGTAGGCGTTTTGAGTAGGGGTTTTCCAAATTACAAAAAAAAAAAATTAAACAAGGTATTATGAATTTGATCTTAGAAGGTCGATAACGTTCTAACTTATTATAAATATTATAGCTTCATAGTTTAAGGTAGTACTATCGGTAACAGACTTTGCATTCAGAATTTAATGAAACTTTTCATAGTTGTCCATTATTATATCATAATTAACCAGTTAAATTTTTAGGGGCCTTCAGAGAACTGAAAATCTGAACGTCCAGTTTTGTGAAATAAAATTTAACTGGTTAATTAAGATATAATAATGGACAACTTTGCAAATGTCCGTCGAATGGGAGACATTAAAATTTTGATTAGTCTAGAGTAGTCTTATCTTTAATTTCTTCAGTCAGTCTCAAATAACTCTAATCTTATATACCAAAAAATTAAATAAAAAAAGGAGTCATTTGGTGACAAAATGGTCTCGTTTGTTCAACTATTATGGGAGCAGGCGTAGATAGCTTCCGGTGGTCCATTTTTTCCAACTGAGGCGAGTGGCATTGACGCGGAAAAATAAAAAGAGTTGGGATGAACATTCCTGGAGTACTCATCGCACATATTACCGTCACATTTTTTCCACGAAACTTCAAGTTATTGCGATATAGCTCTATTACTCTCTTAACCTTGAATCGAAAAAATTTTCAAAATTAAATCTTGTAATCCATCAAAATTTCAATAGTCGTATCTTAAATTAGATAGATTTAGAGATATAATTTACGTAAATACTATGTTACACGCATGTATTTTTATAACAATGCAGCAAAAAACAAACAATCGTCCCGTACAACTAAATGAATGCAACTAATTCAAACTTCATTTAATTAAGGGCATTGGAGAAGTCCATTTTCGTCTCGCTCCCATAAACCGCGGGCCCTTTTTACCCCATGTTCCCCTAGTAAATAATCTATTTTTAAAACTATTGCCTTGATGTTAGGAAAAACATGCATAGTTGTTACACACTTGACTAGTTTTGAAATTCATGTACAAATATGTCAACAAAAAACTGTATTCTATTTATAATTTGTTGAATCAATTTAAATGAAAATCATTTTATTTATATTTTTCTATATTTAATCAATTGATTGTTTATATTGGCAACCTTGTTTGTAAACATCAATGACCAACAATCATATGCATCACTTCAATAGGTCACCATAATGTTATCATAATTAATTATCAGAAAACATAAGATTCAGCACATCTGTATTTTATGCAATTTTTAAACACAACTCAGAAGTTGTTAAAAAACAATGAAACGTCCTATCCTTCTTTATGTAAGTCACTCTACATCGAAAAGTCAAACCTTGAACGAAAAAATTGTCATTTATATTATATATTTATAATTATCGAGAAGTTATTAGACCCGGTATATTTCCGCACGTGAATAGTACACCATATGGTATGGTCAACTTTACAAACTTTATTTATAAACTTAAATAGTCTTTGAAAGTTAAGTTGATGATCCTCCGAAAATCCAAGAATAATTGTTGATGATCCAAAAATGCACCCTCTTAGATACGCTGGTATGATATAACTTCAGAAAGGATCATTGGAACATATTTTTTCAAAAACGAAAAAAAAGTTGTGGTTCCAAGATAGAGCCACTGCACGCAGAGATCGTCTTACTATGCCTCTCTTGCGCAACATTTTTGACGATAGAATATTATCGCGTTTATCTAATTTTAACTGGCATTCTCCAGATTTTTACTTTGATACCTCTTAAAGGGTAAGGTGTGCCAATAGACCAAGAACCATCTAAGAGCTTAAGGCCAATATCCAAGAAGAACTGAGAGCACTGGGATTCGAGATTCTAAGACAAATTATGGAAAGTAAGTTAGGTTGAAGCAAACAATGGGCACAAATTGAAAAATATTTTCTTCAAAACATAATGTAAACATAATACTGTGTCCAAAAAATAAGGTGACATTTGAATTTTAACTGCGCGCGTTTGTTTTGCATTATAAATTCCTTCCGCCAAACAGTCAATTAGGAAAATTATTTGAACGTTATGCGTTATTTGCGTAACGCTATCCGCCTAAAAAGGTCGGAATTGTGGAAAGACAATTTATGGTTTTTACACCACGATAATCCACCATCCCATACTGCACTCATAATTCGTAATCATTTCGTCAAAAATTCAACCCATATCGTTCCGCAACCACCATATTTATCTGATCTGGCGCCGTGCGACTTCTGGCTGTTAAGAAAGCTCAAAAGACCGCTCCGGGGACACCGTTTTGATGCGATAGAGGAGAATCAAGCCGCAGCGAAGACGGAACTGAAAGCAATCCCGGAAAGTGACTACAACCAGTGTTTCGAAGATTGGAAAATCCGTATGCATAAGTGCATTGCATCGAGAGGGGATTACTTTGAAGGGGATGAAATTGATTTGGAAGAATAAATAAAGAATTTCCAAAATAAATACAATGTCACCTTATTTTTTTGACACATTATTATTTCTAAACTGTAATCTAAATTTTAATAAATGCCAACGTTAAATAAAATCAAGAAAAAAGTTATTCATTAAATAAATCATAACATTACTTATTACGCGCCACCCAAGTATACAGCAGTATAAACTTATTTGTTTTATAAGTCCATGATATTATAAATATCACAAATACTATTTAATCCCCAGATACTTTAAAATAATCAAACTGTTACATCATTCAATGTTTATATTTTAGCCGGTCGGTCAATGATTGTTGCTTGAAAAAATTTAATTCAGTTTTATTAGATGTTCATTTAACATAAACATTGCGTCATTGTTTATTTATTTATACAATATCTCAGTAAAGTTTTATTCCTTTCAATAAAATTGTGCTCGGAAAACTTTTAAGAATTATTACAGTTGTTTGACTCATCCAATGTGCTTATAGATCGTGAGCGCATAATGAAACGAATTTTTGATGACTCCTTTTTCTGTCATTTTGATAAAGATAACATGGTGTGCAATTATAAAAACAAAACCATTGATAATTGCAAATTTCTTGCAATTTTTCACGTATCCTCATGCTGAGAACTTTCTTTTAACATATAATACAGACGAAAACAAGTCATCGAAAATTTAAATATTCGATTTCTATAAACTAGACACTTGAGCTATGTTTCCTCTTCGAAAATATATATTTCGTTATAAGCTACCTCAAAAGAAAAGCAATCTTTATCATCACCAATTTATCATCACGACTACTGCAGGAGCTGTCACAGTGGTGAGGAGGAGGAAACAATGTCTCATCTTCTCTGTCACTGCTCAGCTCTTGTCATGAGGAGATAGACTAACTATAGCCAGCTTCTCTTTGACAACCTCTCCTACCTGGAGTCCGTCGACGTCAAAGCTCTCCTGCTGTTCTTAAACAGCTTCAAATGGTTCATGGAGTAATGGCCGGGGATGGGCCAACCCTTTTTCGGTATCACAACGGACTCTATGGTCTAAGTGTGTCTCTCCCCAAAACAGCCACTCTAGCCTAACCTAACCTATCATCACCAAAAATTCAGACAAAACAAATCATAGAAAGTTCGTTTCACTACGATTTTATGGTTTGTTATTTACGGCAAAACTTTGTGACCAACGTGATATTCGACACAAACATAGTTGGAAGGTCTTTATGCGAAAAAGGCTATCATTCATTTTAGAAAATGTAAATATGTATTAAAATAACAAAATAGAAGCGCAGGGTACTAAAGCTGTATATTACAATGATAATATCCTAATTGATTTCTTTGCGCTTCCACCATTAAAACTATAATGAACGAAGTTTTTTTGTAGATGTGCCCGACCGTTTTACAGTAGAGTCGATAATCGGAACAATCGGTAATTAATATCGAATAGCTAATCATATTAGTGAAATAAACAATTGTTCTTATTATTTTAAATTCTTATAATAAACAATTTAATCACAATAAATAACTATTAAATTTTAATTTCTGCTAAATACTGCATCATAAATTTAATAGAAAGAAATATAATATTATTATTATATTATCATTTGCTTTGTTTTGGCGATTTAATAAGTTCTCCAGTACAGATGAATTCGTGAATAACACTCTTAGCAAACTTCGTGCATGGCTTCATTTGAGTATAACCTACGTTTAAACTTAAGAAAACTTTGGAAATAGGAGCGTTTTCAATTTGGAAAACGGGAAACATTCAATTTAACGACCACCGACGGCCAATTAAACGACTTATTGAAAAAATATAAATAACCATTTGCTTTTTTCTTGAATGCAAGATAAATGAATATAATAAGAGAGAAAACAAGTTGTCTACAAAAATATTTTACCGTTTGGCGTTACCTCCACCCTGAATATGTCAGAAAAACGAGGGTATGAAAATTTATCAACAACCGGCTAATTTTTATAGAAATGTGTAATAAATATTAGTAAAATTGAATGCGCATACTGGCCTATAAATTTCATGAGCCGTTTTCTCAGACCTACGCCTTAAACACAGTCAGTTTAACGACTATGTTTACGAATAAATAAATAAATTTTTATTTAAAAAACGACAAACATTTTAAACGATTTCATTCGAATACTTTGTTTTTCTTTGCTTTAATATCAATTCCTTGCGATTTTTCTTTTTTAAAATATGAGCGTTTTTCTAAACGAGCATCGCACAATATTTTTAAAACTTAACAAAATTTACCGTCTTAAACATACAAGAATGTATACAGTTCTTTGAATACGAAAATGTTGACAAGAAACTTGGTTTTATAGAGACTCACGTTCTTAAATCGATATCACAACTATGTTGAATAGTTTGGGAGAAATTTGAAATCAAAATTTTGCCGGACAAAAAAGCCAAAAGTAATCTGATCATCAAATTATAAATGCCACCAAAATTTTACCTTATATGCAAAAAGTAAGAGGTGAAAACCTAAGATGATTATCCTATGAAATAAATCATTAACAATATTAACAATATGGCAATTTTAGTTTTAATTAAACGCCATATTAAAAATGTTTAATAAATAATAAAATATTTTTAGGTATCAACAATACACACTATTTATAAAATCATAACCAGTTATTTCTAGTTATAAGGTTAATATATCAAAATTAATAATTTAAAGTTTATAAAACATTACTCTTTCCTGTGAAATAATTATAAATATTTTAAGTATCATAATATTTATAATCACTTTTGATTAAAAATTTATTTTTATTAATAACTAACTTGTTATTCATATTTCTATATAAAATGACTTTTGTACTTAAAAATTATGGAAATATCGTCGTAAAATTGTCACTAAAAGACGACGCACAAATGTTATGGAAATGATCTTCTAGCTGAATTTTTCATATTTTGTTGTTATAAGCAATCTATATAAATGTTCCAGACAACTAAGCGAAGAAACTTTTCCCGATTAAATTGGAAATGGGCTCATAATAAGCTGCTATTTAACCGTAAATTAATTGGGCAAATTTAAAATTATCAAAAAGTAGTATATCAATTCGATAAAGTTAATTCCTTAAGAGTGAAAATTCGAGAAACATTGACGTCACAATTACTTGAGAATAGTGTAAAACTGGAAGTTCCTAAATGTATTGCATTTGCAAGAAGCTTTAAACCAATAAAAATTTTACAATTTATTTCTTTTTTGTATTAATTTTCCTTTATTTGTTACGTTTGCTTTTATGAGGGTTTGGCATTAGCCCCTCCTTTTCCGTGTTGCGTATAATAATTTCATAATCGCATAATGGAATTGCATTCTGACTTAATTGCAACTTTTTTTAAATTAACTAGACACATGTAAAAATAATTGCAACAAAAAAATTCAAGGTTTAAGAGATATTTTGATTTAAAAAAAAAATTAGCCAAGTAAAAAAAAAAATAATAGCAAGTATGTTAACTATTTTATGCCGTGTGGGTTTGACCTTGGAGTAATTACAAAAAAAAAGTTTTATGGTTGTAATTTTCCGTTAGCATTTTGATAGATTATTGTTTTATTTAATGATCAATACCCAATATTTTATTATTATGATTAAATTAAAGAGATTAGAATACTGGTTTAACTTATGGATGTACGAGCACCAGGGCAATTTTGTATAAAAGGCTTGATTTTTTTTATATGAAGTTGGACTAAGTCTACATCTTATGGGAAAGCGGTAGATAGATGGTAGACAGAAATTAAAGAAACACCATTTAAATTAAAGTTTAAACCTTAATAAATTATTGAAGAAAAAAAAACCGTTGTGCCCGACTAATTAAGGGTGTATGAGCACGGTAGCGGGCAGACAAATTTAAAAAGATATATTTATCAATTTTGATGGTGAATTATGTTATAATTTGGCGAAATAAGACGAAAAGTTAGAATAAAATGTGTCGATATCTGGAGTATTTTTCAAAATATTGAAAATACAAAATTTTCGATTTTTCTAGTTTTCGCCTTCATTCATGAAGTAAAATCAAAATTTTTCAGTTTCAAGTTTAAAATAAGACACAAATAATTTCAACCACAAGCCTTAAATTTCCTTGGCGCTCGTACTACCTTAAGACTTGGCGAAAAGGCACCACTAACGAACTGTAATCATTTCGGAAAGGACTTGATACTCTCTCAGGCCACCGAGAAGATATTCTTTTAAGTACCAATTTTTTGAAACAAATATTTAAATCGAGAGTAAAAAATTCCCTTTCTTATTCAACGATTTCGATATCCATCATAAAATGATAAAATGTTGAATTTTGTTGTTGTTACGGAACGCCAAAGATTTCAATGGTTTAAGGCTGTAGCCTTAATGGTTTAAGGTATTTAGATATTTGTCTGGAATTAGAACTTTAAACAAAATTTTTAAGCACCTATTTGTTTTAAGAAAAATAATTCGATTTCTTCATGTAAACCGTTGAATAGACTAGCAACGCTCAGTAATACATTTTTTAAAGAAGGAAGTTCAATTGCTTTTAAAAGTAGGAAATTTATAATTCATCATATAATTAGGGTAATTAATAATAACTTTAAGCTTAAATAATTATTCTTTTTTTGTTTAATAAGTAATAATTATAAATTATGGAATATTATTAGATCTATCAAGCTACCCGAGACATTTTAAAAATTAACAAATTAAAAAAATTAAATAAACATAATTTTTAATGTACCATGCTTTTATAACGGGCTAAAAAGTATAATTTTTGCAATTAAAATACTTAGAAACGAAAAACATAGGGCGTATGTAATTGGTAGAAATCAGGTTGGTTTATAGTGAAACGCCCCATGTTTTTCGTTTCAATCTTACTTATTAAGTATTTTAATAGCTCTCAATATTAAAAATTATTTTATACTTTTTAGCTCATTATAAATACAATGTATATACATTAAAAACAATCATAAAACTCGTTGGAACACAATTGCAATTTTCCTTTACGATTTGTAGACTTTGCTTTAAGTTTTTTCTATGACAATCTAAATACTTTCTGACTTTTTGAAACATGAGTATATCTCATTTCTTAATAAAAACATTAATCGCAGTTCGACAGTGAATAAGTAAAATATATGAAACTGGATACACTTTAAAAGCTCTTTAACTAACTCAACTAGTTTGATTATGTCATACGACCGAGTCATAGAATTTCTAGTGAATTTTTCCTATCTACATGCCTTTAAATTTATATGATGACTTTCTCAAACAAAAAAGCTTAGTTTTTCAAAATTGGAAAAAGCTAAATATATAATGTTTTTAAATTATCCTTGCTTGGATAACTTCGTGGATATAAGTAAGATTATTAAAAAGTATATTTTAATTCATGGCGCCTCTATATACAAATGAGTTGAGTAGGTTTTTTATATCATAAATTATTTAAAAAATACATTACCTTTTCAACATTTTTTGAATTTTTCTATTGGCAATATTTAAATGAATTGAAATTATTCAAAGTTAGTGTACATTCAGGTTTCTGTTATACAAAATGTTATATCTAGAGTATAAATATTTTTGCCACTTTTTGGATGAGTGAAAATTTTAATTCGAAATGATGAAAGATATTTTATAGGGATCTTTTATGAAAACTGTAGTAACCGTTGTTAGGATAATCGATTTTATAATCATTTATTTAGTATCTCCTGTCCGTGTTTGTAATCAAATATTACTTATCAAGTTCAATTCCGATTCTGATTCCGATGGAGCTGAAATTTTGCAGACATTTGTAAATCGGATGAAAATGCATTTTATGGTAAGTATGACTTGACCCGAATCATTTTGATATTAAATTGAACACATCTTGTTTTTACAAATAGTCAGTTTGGATCACTTGTAAGAAAAATTATTTTCTACTTTTTAGTATGATAAAAACTTGTCCCTAAAATAGTTATTTAAAAAAACTATTCTTTGATATATTTATTCGTTTCTTTGTTTCACCCCAAACTCAGTAAAGGAATTAATGTCATTCTTTACACGAAGATAGCTGGATGGCCGTAGAGTGACATATTTACATTAAGTTTCTTCCCAAAGATAATTTCTTCGGGAAAATTATTATTCAACTTCTAATAGACCATCTGTACTTCTGTCATGTGGTATTTGTAAATTGAATATGTTTTGAAACATAATAAGTAAGCAAGAGCAGCCAAAGTCGAACAACACATATCAGTTTATTTAATTTAGGATTATATTCCTTCGTCTCTTTTCTGCGATGATTAATAGGACCACGATATTGAAAAACAAATATTTTTCTGTATTATAATGTAGCCCCAAGAAAATGATAATATTTGCAATTTTGTCTAATTATACGATTCTAAATATTCTATTTAAAAAATCCTAAGGCGAGGCTTACTGTCCACAAAATTTCCGTGATCTTTCAGTAACTGCAGGCTCTGTTCATTTTTGTAATCGAATATTTTAAGTCCTTATTTCAAGTTCCATTTGCCAATGAATAAATGGAATCATTCCCCTACTTCTCTTCTTTAAGTTGCCAATCGACTAATAAATGATGGAAAATTTATATTTTATATACTTAATGATTAAAGTGTCTCATTCAATCATTACAGTAATTAAGCAACGATAGTATTAAGATGGCCTCCCTTAGCATACGTAAAACTTAGAATCTGCACTATTAAGGGCTTCACGTTGAATTCAATGCTTCATTAATATTTAGACTTTGCCTTTCAGCATTGTTGTAAGACAAAAGAATGTCTGTTAATTCGATATTCTACTTTGCAGATAACATAATAAAGTTCGTTTTTATAATCGCCCGTGAAACCGTGGGGCTAATACTAGCGATTGTGATTAACGTCATACCAAGAACATATTATATTGAATGGAAAATTTCCAAACATTAAAAATATCAATTTTATATTGCAATAAGCAAATACAATGCCATATATATACATTTTTATTAATTGATTCTGATAATATTTACAATGATTTAATAATAACTTTATATGTATAAACATAATAGGGTAAGATGTAGTACCTTGAGTACAATATACCTTGGAAACATTATGTAGTTTCTTTTTATACAGATCTTGCCGGAATATTATAATAGTGGAAACCTCTAATGAAACATGTACGGTGATTTCCAATGTTTCAATCATATATATTACATGATCGCTCCGTAGCATAAACTGTCACGATTATATGTTGAAGATAACGCTTTCAGTTACAATCGGTGAAGGTGGAGGATCCCTAGATACATAAGAGCGACGGTCGTAGTAGGTACAGTAGGATCTTATACCATTGTTCACAAAACTTGTTCCTACCATAATTTACTTCTAGTAGTAGCATAAAGGGGTTTAATTTGAACTTTTATTAATAATTTACGATAATATCTCCATTTTCTGTAATAGTGTCCATTTTTGAACTCTAAAAACGCTAAGAACCCAACCAACTTCTCTGTAGTTGTCAAACTCAACCTAACAAACTCCTAATTAAAACAATACTGAGTTATCAAAAAATTAAATATGAAATGTTCAAGATAACAAAAATGAAACAGAGATAGAATCCAATAGAGATACAGATGCTAAAATTATTTTTTTAAATTTGTGACTCCTGCTGGATTCGAACTAAGTAATCACTAAAACAACAAATTACATATCGTACCCTCATCCGTTAACCGGTGTACAAGTACAAGGAAATGACCATAATATTACATATAAATACAAATGTAAAATGTTGTGAGTGCGATGTGCGCTCATGTATGTCGCGTTGTGCAACTACTAGAAGTAAATCATTATTCATACTTTTTCATCGATAGTTATTTAATATTTAAAATGTCGAAAAAATTACTTAGTGTTCAGAAATAACAGTGCTATAAACATAGACAATTTCCATTGTGTCATTTAAAAAAATAGATTTAAAAAACACGTCAAACAAAATTTTAAATCTAGGTACACCTTCTTCGATGATAAAAAAGAGAAACAAAGGCTATATGTACGAAGGAGCTACGAGATACCAAGCACCCACAAAAAATTCAATCTAAGGCTATGATTACAGTAAAGAACGCTCAACCAATTGTTCTAGGAAATAGGAATGTTTACCCTAAGACCAAGCTTTTGATAATTATTTGTGAAGCGACTTGAAATTGTCTAACGAAGCTGGCGGCTAACGGCTATTAATAGATACTTCATCACTCTTTACTGTAACATATACATAATGTGTACATTAAGTCTATTGTAACACTCTTATCAAATTTTTCGCGGTATAAATATAATTTTATGAATATGATATACATTCTTATCGAGTTTCTTAAAATAAGCTCTATTAATTAATTAAAAATTAAAAAATGTATACACAGAACGTTACTTAGAATTTTTGATCAAGGCCAAATATTATATCATCTAATCTAAATTATTATTAAAATTTTTCCTTACTAATTTTAAACTAGTATTTTGCTATATACTTTTTTTTTAGCTGAAGTTTTTCTCTGAGTATGCTAGTTTGACCTTTGGCTAGTTTTTCTTATAAAATGTATAAAGAAAACTGTAGGACAATTTTGAAATGTTCACATTCGCTACGAGCAGTGATACAATAACTAGTTTAAAAATAGCTACAAATGAAAATTGTTTTTTCTCCAATAGTCATAAGATAACATAAGAGAGAGTAGCCTTTTGTGCCTTGGTCCTTGTGGATCTTATCCAAAATTTGAAATTCAATTCTTAAATTGAATGAAAATTGGGAATCTAGACAAAACCAAGAGAAAAAAAAACAATTGACTGAGTTAAATGTTGAAATACTATGTGTAGACAGTGTTGATTACACTATCGTTTATATTTTCACTCCATGTAAGTAAAGAAAGATAGTCACTCTTAGGTAGCCACAGACGTGTAAACATAACATGACTGTGGAGTCACACATGCATAACTGATATTCCCGTATAATATACTCAATAATGTTCTAATTTAATTTGCGCCCTCACTGGTAAACAGTGATGTTTCCGAAAAAATGTTTAAAAAAAAGTATATTTTTTTATTTTTTTATAGGGAATATTTTTTTTTATTTAAACTTTTGTTCTATCTTTAACGGTCTACAAGATGGGTCCTATGGACTCCAGATCCAATTGACCTATGTTGCTCATTTACGAACTTAACGGACAGTCGGATGAACACCTATAGCAAATCAATATCATTGTAACACCAATATTTTAAAGCGGTATAAACTTAGGACTTAACTTAGTATACCTTGATATATTTCATATACACATGGTATAATGATATATTTCATATATACATAGGTAAGTTTTATGTAAATTGTTTCCTAAACGGTACCAATACAGAGTTGCTAAAAACGTACATTAAACGCACTTACATTTAATTTCTTGTTCAATTTTTATTAAATAATCAATTAAATTTTATGATTTACTGTGTATTATATTACCAACAAGAAAAACTTTGATTTTGCAGATTCATGAGTTCCTATTGTATTATACCTACTGGAGTAACATATATGAAATCTAATGCCAAAATGGTACTTTGATTTTACTTTCGCTGTTTATTGATTGAAGCATTTTAATAAATAACGAAAATAATAATAATTGTATAAATAAATTTTTAGCTCGGAGCCTATTGATAATTGGGCGTTTTAACCCACCAACTGGCGATAATAATTCGTACTATTTAAAACAAGAAGTGAATCCGTTTTCAGTAGTTCAGTAGTCTACTTTAGACTACTAAGTTACCTACCATTTTCAATAGACTCATCAATACTCAAAAAACAATTTTTTAGGTATTAAATTCGTTTGAATCACTGACTTTTTAAAGTCAAGAGTGTGGATACTGTGATACTGAAAAGTGAATACTCCTATATATTTCGAGATTTTTTTTCTACATTTTATGCTTATCGTGGTTGTGGCTTGTGGGTCCATCCAGTTATAAGATAGGTATTTATCTATTATAATAACAATTTTATAAGAACTTTACACCGGTTATTTGAACATTTACAAATAATAAATTATATTGTTGTTAATCTAAAACTTCTTATATTTCACATTTTATTTCTTGTCAACCAAACAAATGGAATTTTAATTAAACATAGTTACCTAAATGCGCAATTTTAATTAAATACTGCGTAGAAAAACTTTAGTTATTTAATTATTAAAAATTTAGTAACTCTAGCAATAAACTTAATAGGTAGATACATACGAGTTTTACAAATTACAAACTAATCAAAAATTTAAAAAAAAACTATGATAAAGAAAAATCAAAAAAAGGTTGTAATCAAAATACTTGTTTTACCTTTCACACCTCTATATTAATAGATTTTGAGATTATATTTTATTTATTTAATTTATCAATATCCACTAGATCCGCCTCATGTTATTGGTCATGGCTAAATTGTTTTTTTCATTCATAAATTTTAATAACTACGCGCAATTCACACCTCTTCATTATGTATGCCGAGTAAAGAATACCGGAAACTATTTATCCAATCATCTACGATAATTGTGAATTTTTTAGATTGAGAAGTATTTATTAGTAAAATAATTCTAAAAAATCGAAAATAAATGGTTGTTTGTGATTTCGTTAAAATTCACTTTATAACGTCATTCTAAAAAAATCAGCGCCAATGGGCGATTGGATAAATAATTTCGCGATATTGTTAAAAATCCTGTTGGATCAGCGATTCTCTTAACAATTTTAGACGATGTCTCAGAAACTATTTAACCAATCATCTAATAGAGTGAATTTTTGAATTTTTTGGGCTTCAGTGAAACAATAAACTGCGTTTTGTGCAAATGGTCTCAATTTTTTTATTTTCCTAATCCCTTACAAAAAAATTACAAAAAAAAAAAAAAAAAAAAAAACGAAAAAAATTGTAAGTTTCCGATTTCGTTAAGACTCACTTTATATGGTCATTTCAACCCAAAATATTCGAAAATATACTCCATTGGGCGTTTGGAATAATAGTTTACGCGACACTGCTTAAAGTCTTGTTCGCAGAGTGATTTTTGATTTTGGCTGAAATATGTAAGCAAAAATAAATTTTTTAATCTCTTTACTCTCTGCTTAAAATATAATATTTTCCATCGAGTCATAAAGTATTAAGTCATCGACAGAATAAAACACTTTCATCGGTAAAACCGAAACTATGGACTTTGAACAATCTTTTGTAGTTTCTAGGGTGAAATGGGATATTTATTTAAAAGAAAAAAATAGTTTGTTACAGTTCCAGTGGCCCTGTTTTAGATTACGACTTCCTTGTACAAAGTATAATTAGATTTATTTTGTATATTAACTGATGCAATAGATATCAAATAATATAAATTATGATCACTAACATAAGTATGGTACCATGATAAATATATGTATAAAAAATGATAAAACGACCGTGGAATTATTAATTTAAGCAGAAAATTATTATATTTAATTGTTTTAAATTTATTTATTTCAATTAACAATAGGTAAATGTCAAAAAATAAATTGTTTTTCTCAAAGAGTACTTAACTTTTTATGTAAATAAATAATTTTTAATTTTATTATAGTTAATAAATTTCGCATATTGTGAAAAATAATATGTAAAAATTACATAAATTAGTTGTCATTTGTTACTAATGAATTTGTCAATATTTTGTAGCTCATAATTTATAATTTGTAACCCATAATATATATTGATTGATGAACTTCTATAAATTACAAAAATCTCTTTTAAGTTTCGAATAAAGAAAAGAAGCAAGTCTATTTTCAAAAAATGAACAAGATGCGTAACTATAAGGAATGCTTCAATTAATACTTTCATATCGAATAATTACGGCTAAGAAGAAGTTTACAGGAAAGTTTATTGAAAAATATTTATTGAGAAAAGTTAATAAATTTGTTTTAATTTTTAATTTTTTTTTTTTAAATTTATATATTTTTGTTAAATATTTAATTTTTTATTTTTTAGACGGATCGGGATATCCCAAGAAATATTTTTAAAAATATTGTGAAATTTTTTATTGGATAAAAAAAAATTAAATAATCGGAAATATTGTTGGGGAAAATCTTTTTCAAAAATAATTTTGATGCAAAAAAGGTAAAAGTGGGCCCCTTTAACGATAGGTTATACCTATAGTTTCTTAGATATCGGCTGAAACCGTATTACTGGGGCAGATTTCTTCAGTCAATACCTCAGACATTTGTCGTTTAATCGCAAAATAATCAATTTTTTTGTAC